>NW_022157900.1:0-255223 GCF_003316985.1 Fusarium coffeatum | reverse complement strand
GGGAGAAGGGGAGAAGGGGAGAAGGGGAGAGGAGCGGTGGATCTACTGCGTTGAACGCTTGGCGCAAACTGCGTCTCACGAATATATTTACGGACTTGGGTAGGAACATCTGGCTTTTTGTAGCTTAGGGTCAGCGAATATGTCTAGGTGGACCGGTTGGGGTCTCAATACTCGTGAGTGACAACTGTGAAGCTGGAGCTGCCACTGCCCGGCGACCATGGTCGTCACACATCAAGATCAACCACTCAATATGATAGCGATACATAAAGCATCTCCCGGCGAACTTAAGTCGAAGTGTTTCTTACACGTTTTATTTGGAGCACTCTCACAAGTTATATCTGCCATCAGGCCATTTACTGATGATACAAGGAATTCCACAACATCAAGAATTCTATGGTCGCGATTGAGATACAGTCTAGAAGATAGCCAGCGCATTCGGCGGCGACCCAATCAATCCAGGTTGATTCAAAGGCGTCGAAGTGATCATGAAAGAATACCTCTTCTTCTCCCTGCAGTACAAAGCCAGTTTGCTCAAATCCCACAACTCTCCAATCGGCATACCAAAAAGACTCAAACAATACACATGAAGCACTACCAAGTCAGCGATAACCCTTCACTCGGATTTAAGAACTTACCAAGATCTTTCATTCCGCCGACAGATCCATCGGGCTTCAAGGGAGGAAACGCTTCGAAGGAACTTGAGTCGGATGCAGCTGCGGCGAACCGCTTGTTCCATAGCCATCGAGCAGTTTCTTCACAACCGTGAAGACCACTGAGTTTCGCCGCCATCATTTTGGCCAAACCTGCAGGATCCATTTTGTCGACGACTTCAGTGGCGGCTGTGCGGATGAGAAGAATGTCGCCAGGCATAAACTCGACGTTCTGGTATGCTGCACAAGCTTCAAGGTCTTGAACCGTAATACGATGTCCGTCAAAAGGATGGAACTCGATGTTCTTCTCCTCAGCGTAAGCAGCATAGTCGAGTAAGACTCCTCGTCCCGCGATACAGCCGTGAGAGTGCCAATGATCTAGCGTGGGCATGGTGTTGGCCTCGGTTGAGTCGACAGACAAAGCTTCTCGGCTGGGATTGGCGCCATTGTAGGCAAGGCCTGAATCTTGGTGTTGGAAGTGACACAGACTATCCCATTGGGAGCTTCCTTGGGTGTTGAAGCTGATTTCATCGTCCCATGACTTTCCTTGCTCAAAGGGGAGGGCTGCCATGCTTTCGGGGATGTAGAGGATTTTGTGCTCGGGTGCTGCTCGGCCTGGGACGTTGAGCTTGGTCATTGCATTGATGGGCCAGCTGGAAGAGTCAGTGATGCTCAAATGAGTATGGTAGGAGGATTTACTTGAGAGAAATGGAAACACCATCTTTGACTTCTAGAGCAGCGCTGCGGACAACGTCTGGAGTAAGAAAGTTGAGCGTTCCGACCATGTCCTTTTTACCATCTTGGTCAAAAACACCCCAGGCGCAGCCCTTGGGCATGGTTTTGACCTCAGGAAGGTCATCGTAATCTGGTACAGAGTTGAGATTGAATGCCATCTTGGAGTTGAGACTTGAAGAGTAGTTACAAGCCCGTCTTCAAGCTGGGTACCGGGTGAAATTTATAGACATTGTCAGTTTGCTGTAGCCTAGATTGACCCCTGCTTTGTTGGAGCCTGGAGACATGTTAACTGCTTTGGGCCATTTGCAACTATTCGCATTCCAATTTCAGCTGTCTCGTATAGTCGTACTCGGAAAAGACCCGCACAGACATGATAAGAGCTTCTACATCAGCTCTTATCGTGAATTGCAGGGTAAGGTATCATGCGGGGCATCAACTCGGGTCTAGATTCTAGACTCAACAGAATTGGCGATTATGATCGCTTCAATTATATAGCTATAATATTTACGGACATTTATCGTCGTCCAAGTCCAAACATCCTAACACTATTTTTCCAAGCCGCTTCAGCAACCTCATCAACACCAACACCCTTCAACCCCGCCACGATCAGCGCAACCCTCTCCATAGTGCAACTCTCATTCCTCTCCTTGATCATACACTTAGGATCCCACTTATCCCTCTTCTTGGACGGAGGCAAAGGCCTCGCGTTGGCGCAGTACTGCTTCACTACTTCACCCTTCAACTCACCCCATGGCGCATCCGTCTCGAGCTGCAGAGAGTCAAGAGGAATCTTGGATACCATCTCCAGACTTTCCGTGCTCTGGAAGCTGAATCCGTTGACACTCACGCCTAGTCCCATGGATACTAACTTCTCCATCTGAGATGCGCTTCCGACGAAGCTGTGTACTAGACCTCCCCGGGGAAGCTTCTCCATGTATGGAGTCATCATCTCGACGAAATCGTCAAAGGCGTTGCGGCAGTGCAAGAAAAGAGGAAGATCCCATTGGTTCTTGACAAACAGATCCAACTGAGCAGTGAAAGCCTTCTTCTGCACATCCTTGGACGCATGCTCCTCCTTATCATAGTCAAGACCTAACTCTCCAAACGCCGCAATGTGTGGCGAGTCTTGAGCCAGGGCGTTTTTAACTTTCTGCTCCAGCTCGGCAAGGTATGACTTTCCACCTTGATCAAGCTCAGAAGCATGATAAGGATGCACGCCGATGGTGTAATATGCTTGAGAAGGGCGCAGCTTGGAGATGCTCTCGTTCTCAGAGACGTCGGAGAGTGACATGCCCGTCAACATAATCTTGCTAACGCCCGCATCTCTGGCTCGGTCGAGAGTGACGATAAAGTCTGGTTCGTGGTACTGTTTATCATCACGGTATACGCCCTTGAACTCTTTCGCAGTTGCTGTGACAGCGACCTATAACACCGAGTCAGCCCGCCATTTGCATCACGAGATACTGAACTTACATCCGCGTAACGAATCTCAGCTGATGGAGCTGCGGGAGCTCCGGTGGGGAAAGCACTTAGATCAATAGTAGACGACATTTTAAACAATGAGGGGATGAGAGTTTGTCGAAAAAGAGGAGGCGGAGCAACAGCTTTAAAGTACTCTGAAATAAAGTTCCACTCACAAGGTCATGAAGCATCATGCTGCATGCATAAGAAGCCAGCACTAAGATACCCTGAAGGCTGACGCCCAATAGCCATCGCAAGCATCTCGAAACCCTATTTCGACTGGGCTGTCGCGGAGAAGCAAATTACGTCAGATCTCCATTATGTGGAGGTCCAAGATGCGGAGGTGTTGAGCTAGTTGCTGTACCTTGAGCTGTCAGGTCAGAAGAGGGGATTCATACGTGTCGTTTGTTGTCACGCGAGCTTCACGAGTCAGGGACAATCATATTTAATGCAATGGTCGGTCTGTTTTGAACTGACTCCCTAAATCCGCAGACCAAACTCCTCATCGCCTCATCAGAAACACTCAATCATAGCCAGGACCATTCTTTTCCTAATCGCTTTTTACAGATCGATCCCAAACACACCACACCAGGTAAACGCCTGCAATGTTCCTCCTATAAACACTGACATGCGCACGAAGCCATTGCCAACATACCAGGCTAGAATTGACTACGAGACGTTTGGAAGAAAAGCAGGACTTGCAGCGTGACAATCACGCATAGCAACGGTTAAAGACAGTCAAAAGCAAAAGGAAAAAGCAGTGAGTGACTAAAGTAAACACAGAGAGTACAGGCAAGTAGCTTAAATGAATTGAATTGATGACAATCCACCGGGGGGACCGAAGATCTCCAACGCCAATCATGATTCAGACCCAAGGAAATGGAGTGTGCGTGGTGTCGTGTAGAAATCCTGAGCTGCCATAAAACTTAAAGTCATAACCCAGATCGCAAGCAAGGGTATCGCTGGTCAACTGCCAAGGAAAGCAGATAGATTCTGCTCGACATGATAGCCCACGAGAAGGCAAGATAATTGAGTCCAAGGAAATAGAAGTGCCGGGGGATTGTTCGTATAAAGCCCCTTCGTCAACGAGTTATCGTGGTCAAATTACTGCGTGCAGTATCGGTTTAATACTCCTAATTTGTCAGTACGTCAACGGGTCATATCGGCTAAGGAGCATACCTGAGGAGGTCCGTTGGGGCCGGGAGGACCAGGGGGCCCGGGAGGTCCCTGAGGGCCAGGAGCGGGGCCGCCAAAGTGCTGAGGACCGTAGTTGCCGGGTCCGCCATGGCTAGGCATGCCCATGTAGTGGGGAGGGGGAGGGGCAGGTCGGTAAGGAGTGCCGACGCCGGAGTTGTTCTGAGATCGGCCCCAGCTGAGGCGGACGCGGGAGTTTCCGATGGGGTAACCCTGCATCTGGTTGATGGCCATCTCGGCGGCGTGGCGGTGGACAAATTGAACGAAACCGCATCCCTTGCCAGGTGGTATCTTGACATAGGTGATTTCACCAAAGCCCTGGAAGAATGATCGAAGCTCATCCTCGGTGACGTAGCCAGAAAGACCTCCGACGAAGACGGTGGTGTTGTTGGGGTCAGTGAACTGGTTCATCTGGGTAGCGGGGTTGAATCCTCCGTAAGGGAAACCCTGCATACCACCACCGTTCCACATCTGCTGCTGAGGCATACCAGCCATCATGGGGTTGCCGTTAGGGGGTCCTTGACCACCAAAGCCGTGGTTGCCCCGGTTCTTGGGGGTAGCAGTAGAGATGCGCATGGGTCGGTTGCCGCAGTAGACACCCTGCATCTCGACGAGAGCGCGCTGCTGGTCGTTCTCATCGGAGAAGCGGACGAAACCGTAGCCTCGGCTCTGGCCGCTCATAGCATCGGTCATGATCTTGGCAGACTTGCAAGAGGGGAAGCGAGCCTGGAAGAGGGAAACCAGGACGTACTCGTTGACCTCGGGGCCAAGGTCGCCAACGAAGATGCTGTACTCGGGACCGCGGTCATCACTGGATGTGTTAGTGGGTGATAATTGTATTGTCGAGTTGGTACATACCGTCGATCGACGAGACCACCACCGGAGGCCCAGTTGAGCTTGAAAGAGCGAGAGCTGTTAGGCACAGGCTGACCGTTCATGCCGAGGGCCTTGGTAGCAGACTCAGGGCTGGCGAACTCGACGAAGCAGTATCCGGCATTACCAGAGTTCTTGTCGCGGATGACCTTAACGTTCACACTTTCATGAGCCGCAGACAGGAAGACTCCCTTGATAAAGTTCTCATCCATCCAAGGTTCGAGCTCACCCATCCTACAGGAGTCAGTACACTGTGAAGTTTTGGCGGACGTTGTTACTTACCACAGGGTGGTCTTGGGAGAGTCAGGGCCAGCTCCAGGAGGAGGGGCAACTTGACCCATGTCAGGGGCAGGAGGAGTGCCGTTAGAGAAGGCCATAGGGCCAGAAGGGGCACCGTTGTTGGCAGGGACGCCAGCGAAGCCAGGGTTCATATCCATGATGAGCTGTGAAGAGTAAGCATTTGTGCAAACGTAAAGTCGGGGAGAGGGGGGCTATCGCGAGGGGTGACTCAACGTAGCAAACGGGAGGGTTTCGACGTACCGATGGGAACGAAGCAACAGCTTAAATGTTCAAAATACGAAGAGCGAAATGCTGCAGAGCTTGACAGAGCGGAGCAACAAAAAAAGAAGACTACAATAGCGAGTTAGCAACCTGTATTGACGAGTGATTGTTGAAAGCGAAAGTGTGAAACAATGAGTGATGTTGTGGGAAAGAAAACAGGAGGGCAGAGCAAAAGGGCAGAAAACAATGTGACTGTGAATGTGACTTCAAAGCATAAAGCATAAATCAGACGCAGACAATCAGAGTTGAGAACAATGCCATTGAAGGTTTGTAGTGATTGGACCAGGAGTATCCAGAGGTCGAGTCGTCGGTGAATCAAAGGCCAGAGTCCTCAGTCAGAAAGATCCTCGAATGATGTCCTTCCATCCAGAAGTGGAACAATGGCCAGGGGTTTGGTGGTGAATCGGTGACAATCAAGCGAGACTCCAGCATCTGCTTGTTTCGGGCGGGCAAATTTGGGAGAGGAATCATGTGATGGATAAACTTACCGTGAAGAGTAACTCGTACACGTCGTAAACAAGTCGTAGGAGTGCTAGCAACTAATTGTCAGCACAAACGCGCCGCATGAAAGATTGTGAGGCAAAAGAAAGTTGGGAATTTGGCGGAGAGGGAGGGAAGCGTTGAAGGTTGAGGAAGGTCGACCGTGCCTGCACTTTTTAAAGTGAATGGGCAGGTGCCTGGCAAGGCAAGAACTCGTCAACCTCCAAATTCCCACCCCCAACACTGTCAGAAAGGAAATTTAAATTTCGCAATCTTCGATCAATTCGGTTTGCATTGGTCATATTATTATGATCGCATGGCAAACTCGGCCACAAGAGTGCGCTGACCGAAAGCGATCGATGGCGGGGCAATGAGGGGCATCGCAATTGGCACTTACCGTCAGGAGAATCGAGTACCGAAAGCACAACGAAGTAAGTCGCTATTTGGATCGTAAGACCTGAAGAATTAATGTTAGATTCAATGCAGGACCGATACCGATGCCGAACTGTACCTTCACGCCGAGTCTAGTCCTTAAAATATGAATCTGCCAAACCGAGAGGAAACGACAACACTTCGAAAAGTATCCGTACAGATGCGAATCAAGTCTCTAAGACGCCGTCACGCCGATACAAGCAATGAAATGCTTTTGAGGATAGTGATAGGGGATGCGAAACGCCGAATCGTCGTTCTCACGGGAAAGGTGCTTTACCAAAGATTCCAAAGGAATGTGGTAAGATGCTACAAACGTTCCCGAAATGAGCTTAACCTGGGTTTTCGTTAGCAATCTACTCGAGCCTCTCCAAGTCCAGTCCGTCGTCCATATTCCGGATTCTCGTGGTCCAGTTTGGGCAATTCGTGGTTTCCAGCATTCAGCCTCTTCTCGCATCGGACCGGTATTCACATGCCAGACATCGTTTCGTGGCAGTTTCATTGCCTGTTGCCCAGTCGAGTTGCCCAGGAAAGTTCATGGCTTGGATCCTCTGACCGAATGTGGGGGTTTGGGACAATCCAATCCATCCATTGGCCTTGATTTCCAGAACTTGAATGGTCGTTGGACTTTATCATATCGGCATGAGTGATTCCTCGACAATCTCAAATATTCCGCCCAACTCTCCATTCGTCGCCCAGACATTGCGACAGGCTGCCACCACAAGTTTGTTATGCACATCGAGCATACTGATCGAAGATAGGTAGTGGCGGTTTTCCAACAATCGAGTTTGTTGAGGTTATGACAAGTGTTCTTCAGTACATGACAGAATGTCATGCTGACCTCGGTCGGAAATTGTCGTTCGGTCTTATCGAGACGTCATGGCGCAATGATCGAGACGGATGACAGATGCGACCGGCAGTACAGGGTTGTACTTATTTTACGGACCATCGGAATAAAATTTCAATTCAAAGCAGGAATCGACTGCCAGAATATTGGTTGTTGTTTCGAAGTTCAATTATGTCGATGGTGTGCGCGCGCAACGTTGTGAAGCTGATGTCCGGCTCAAGATCCCACAAACCTCCCACCAACCACGAGTGCCAGAGAAACGAACGAAATCGAAAAGACAAAGAACTTCAAAGAAAACTCACTCACTTTTAGGCGCCAACAAAAACAACAGTAACTGTCACAGCCAAATTTCCGAAACACGCGCAAGGGAAAAGCCGTGAAAACCGTGATGTGAACAAAGATGGATGAGGGGAAATAGAAAGAGAGTCGTGGGATGAGTCGTAATGCGGGAGAGGGTAGAAGAAAAAAGACGAGCTTTTTTTTCTTAACCTTGCCTTGTTTGGGTCTTGTCTTGGGAACAATCGGGGGCACGCGGGGACGAGGGTACCGGTAGGGGAAAATTGTCTACCAGGGGGTGTGGGCTGCCGTATCCGCTGACAAGGGGATCTTGGATCTTGGTGTGGACTTGCTAAGGGTGGTACTGAAACACCTCAATGGACGAATGACGCTGTGAAGTCACTGGAGAGTGACGGAGCGGCTGCAGGTGCACGGAATCCAGATGAGATGATGGTAACGGTAGCGTGGACCTGGACAAGCAGGCGCAGCAACGGACACTCCGTGACACAAAGCGTTCAAGACAAGAACAAACGATGTTAATCAATGAAGACGGTGGTCAGAAGCAATTCACAGCAGAGTTGAGATATGGGAGGGAAAGTTATCTAGGCCTTCTTAACGCTACTCAACAGGAGGGGGAGGGCTTTTGGAGAAGCAACGCACAACATCGAAATACCTTTCGATTGGAAGTTGAGAGCCGGAGCCATTGAGAGTGGGCGTGGCTTGAAAGAAGTGTGTGTCGCTATGTGGAGTGAATGGAAGGGAGGAGAACAAGAACGCAACGACAAGAGCTGTGGGCCTTGCCCTAGCGGTTCAACTCTTACGCACAGTATCGGCATTTTGGTTTAGCAGCTTCATGATCATCGTGATGCAGACAATTAACGGACTTGCTGCGGCGATAGCGATGGTCAAAGTGTTTTACGAAACAATACCAGAGCTCGGCCCTCGATACTCGAGGCTACAATGGCTTTGTTGGCCACTGGTAATGGGCCCTAATAATGCTCGGTTGTTAAATGGTCTACTGACAAGTACCGCTGTCCGACCAAGTTCAGCCATGCTTGGGTACCTGGCGTGCTGAAAAAGGCTTTTTGTGGCTCTCCGCAACCAGGGCTATCCTTGACGGCGGGCGTGCCGTTATCTCAGGTCTAGTGCCCAAGTGCAACTGGGCACCGTTTGGACTGGAAGCTGGACAGTGAACAGCGGATGCTGGGCGCTGAAAACAGGACGACCTGACGAGACGAACCAGCAATACTACCCCTGTGAAAACAGCCCTGCTGGAGGTGGATCATGAAATCATAGGGCATCTGGGTCGATGGCCTGGAAAGCAACCCGATCTAAGTGCGGCACTGTAGACAAACGCTGACCGGCTGGTGATATACGATCAGAGCTGAGAGCAGGGAGATGAAAATGATCGCTGTTGATAACAAGGGCTTTGACTCGTCGGAAGGACAACAGAGAAGCAATGTTTGGCATGATTGAGTCAATGCATTGAATACAATTGGCATTCGGTCAATCTTGAGCAGGAATGAAGGGAGCGTTATCACCTCGCTTGCTGGTTTCACCGACGAGCAGCATCCCATTTGCGTCTATCCTGTTAGCCGAATGAAGCGCGAACATATCACAAATGCACGGCGCACCCAGGAGCGACAATGTTTCAACCTCTCATTTATCTGAATATCTCCGGCCTTGTAAAGTGGACGCCAATCAACTCAATATGGAAATGCTTGCCAGCCCTGGATTTCCTCAGTCAACCCCAGAATCCCTTGACAAGCCTCATGAATGCTCGTCATAGCGACGTGCGACAAGCGAGCTCAGAATAGCAACGCCGAAACGAAGGGTTGCAACATGGTCTCGGAGACGCCTGACAACTGGCAGCTTACCAGTAGTTACAGCACGAGCTCGGTCGTGATTTTGAATTACAGGAACATCCAACGGAACGCTCATTTGATGGTCATTCCTCGACAATCGAAGATCATTCAATGCAAGCCAATGCATCAACATCGGTTAGCATTACCTTGCAAAGCCAAGTGTCCTTTGCCAAATGTTCTTTGCAATTCTTCCAGTCAGCGGGGATAACCAACTGAACTGCCTGACCTATTTGGGATCGATCATGGGTGCTGATTGTTCCTGGTGGTAAACCCTCCTCTGAGAAGTGTCAACTCAAAGCTAGACTATAGCGCTACAAAACCCCATGCCAAAATGCCCTGTTCCAGCAAGATCTCGGTCTCCTGCCGCGCCAAGACAGAAAACCCTATCAAGACCGCACCAGGGTTGAACCAACTTTGTGATAGCGCGTCGGTTTTCCTCGCTTCACTCGCAAAAAGTTCCAACTTGAATTGCTCACGCTTCGATGTTATCGTCACTTTGAAAGCACCAAGCCCACTTTGTACTGAGGTCACCGTCACCACATGGGAATTGGAACCGTCTCGACTGAAGTGTGCCACTGCAGCACGCCGTCGTTAATCCAATTGGATTGTCAACAAATGGGAGGTTTTTCCAGGCCTCCGGGCATCGTGCTGGTGGATCGCTCTGCACACCAAAGATATTTCTGACTACCACCATGCGACATTGCTCTGCAAGACAAAGCATCTTTAACCTTGATGATGACTGGTGAACTTCCGAGGACTAGCATATCCAATAAGATCGGTCAGACGACTTGCAGATACAGTGCATCATACAAACTGTCTTCAAGGAATTGCATTGCTTGGATGAGAGCCAAGTTGTTCAAGACATTGCTTGAATTTTGTCCTCACGATACTTTTACTTGAAAAGACCCATCCTCGGCGTTACATAACGGCTTCGCGAATTTCTAATGCTTCTGGTGCTTCCCCTTTAACCGCATTCATCAATTTTGGGACCGGGGGCCTGGTTGCTACTTGCAGATCGTCCATCCCACCTTGCAACCCTCGTGGGAAACCCAGCAGCAGACTGGTGACGCAAATTGCGGCTTAGAAAACCCGATGCTTCTTCCCCACTGCGACTCTGAACAAAGGACTGAATCGCGAGATGCTGGCTATCGTGACTTTTGACTGGTTCTTTATCAGTAGCTTGGAGCGGCAGAGAGTCTTTCATGCTCATGACACAAGATTGGCATCATCGTGCCTTTTTCTGTTCGGTACAGTAGCATCGCTGCGATCTTGATTGCTCGGCGTGCCAATATCGGTGCGGGGCATCAACTACTGCCATCCTTGTCTTTTCCACTTTGTAGACAAAATGTTGGTCACAGTTTTCTACCAATAGTGTCTATTTTCCAACTTGGCATTTGAGGGCTAGATAAGAACGGAAGACACAGTTGCATACGACTGAATTGACTCCAGCACTCGGCGACTTTACCATGCACTCCGTCACACTGGATCTCAAAAACACCGACGTTTCCGGCCGAGCTCAACGTCCGATCCGGCGACCCTGAATTATTGAACAGTGGCAAACCGTAGAGGATACTGCCTTTTTCTGTGTCGCTTGAATCATCTGATTTTGTTTCAGTTTGACGAGAATGAAGATGGATTGGGTTTCTTTAGGCATGATTGGGATATGTAACGTTGGGCAGTTGTTGTACTGCATTCACATTGTTTAGGCTTGAGTGAAAGGTAGGTTGTGATACAGGTTTGAATAGTCGTAAGATGTTCGTGAGACATGGCATGATGACAACGTCGTGACATGGCTTGGGATCTTAAAATTATGAAGTATACCGCTATCCTCACTAGTATACATTATATCTTCAGAGAATACGGAGTAGATTCTCTATTGTTGTTATACTCTATTTCACGTTCGTTCCCGAAAGATCTGCCTGTGGTCCACCCAACAGGCATATTGACCAGAGCTCCATGCTTGGTGGCCTTACACGGCTTATTCCATCTCAACAAGGATATCTCTCAACACCCTCTGCACCTCCAGCGATCTCTCAGCTTCCAAAGCCCTGCTAACCATCCCCTTCAACTGAGCCCCATCGGGACCACTCTGACCAAACACACCTCTCGCCTTTGCCTTAAACAAAGCACCCACAGCCTTAGCCCTCATGACTCTCTGTGATTCAGTGCCAGTATCAACCAAGTCGATATCAAGACTCAAAAGATAAGTCAACGCCACGGCGCCTTCGTCGTTTTGCTGCTTTGACGGAGATACTGCATCATCCATGAGATCGCGAACACACTCGTACCAAACTTGTCGCTTGATTGAAGCAAAGTTGGGGCTTTCGAGGTAAGGCTTGAGGATGTTGATGATCTTTGTCACGACTGGAAGGGAATCCTGCTTGATGGTTGTGCGGTTGTATCCTCGAGCGATAGCTTCAAAGCCGTTGGAGGCAGTCTTTTCAGCAAGCTGCTCCTTCTTGGCGTGATCCTTTGAATCGATATCCATCTTGTCCTCATTGTCATCTTCGCCCTTCAACTCATCAAGGTAGGGTGTCACAACTTCTGTGATCTTGTCGAGCATCTCTAGATCATCGCGAGCCTTGGCAAACTTCCATAGACAGCTGAATGCATGAACACGGTACTCATCATTGTTGCGCTTTGCCTCTCGAAGAGCAATCTTCTCCATCTGCGCAGCAATTTTGGAGTCTGAAGACCAGAGACTGCGGCCCTTCTCAACAAATTGAGGATAAGAGTCAAGGAGCTTTTCTTTGCCTTCAAAGGTCTTCAGAGCCAGTGTCTTCTCAAAGACTGGCCAGATCTTGGTCAAGTTGGCATCGCTAATTTGACCACTGGCGTCGCTTGCGCTTGCAACATCAGATACCATTGCAGCTACAGTGAAAGCTCCGCCATGTCGCAGAGCCCATTGCGCAGTGTCCAAGCATCTTTCCACAAGGGAAACAATCTCTGGGACGTAGCGAACGACAGTGCGGCTGCTTCCAGCGTGCTGTTCCCATACTTCCTTGAACACCTTGGCAGTATACTCATCAGTATCATGAGAACCCAGAAAAGAGAACGGCAGCAGTTGAGTCTCGAGTGCAGTGAAATGATCAGGTGAGACCTTGGCCAACGCCACAATCACATCTGCAATCTTTTGACGACGTGTCTCTTCCTCTGCTGCAAAGTACATATCAATGAACTTTTTGCAGAAACGAGTCTTGGCTGAGTCTGATGCAACTCTCAACATGTACGCGGTAGCACGAGCATATGCTTGACTGACTTCGTCATTCTTGTCCATAGTCTGCTTCTCCATAATCTGCAGGAACTTGTTGCTGACACCTTTGACGTCGTTTGTATGGCGTGTGAACAGTGTTGTTAGAACCCTGCTGCATCCAATCTTTGTTGGCATACCAATCGCAGTCTTGATGGTGTTTTCCAATTGAGGTGCCAGTTCCGCCATGACATCTGCATCAATAAAACGCAGTGAGTTCTCGATGGCTTCCGAAATGGGAGACCGGTTCACCATTTGTGATCGGATTTTGTCGATTTGGTCTCTGCTATCTTCTCCAGCTCGTTGGTAGTGCCAATTGATCTGCTCGGGTTCGATGGAACTCAACAAACCCAGGAGTTGAGGAACCATGTCTGGGATGAATGGCCGGAGAGCCTTGCCGCCCTTTTTGGTAAGCTCAATGACAGTAATAGCTGCAAAGGCTTGAACCTCCTTGGCCGAGCTTTCAATACCCTTATCAGAAAGAAGGAATGGAAGAGCTTCTTTCATCATCCCCTGGGCAGCAGATCCACTGGTTCCCTCCTCGAGTTGACGAACAAGAGTGTTGGATAGAGTTCTGCAGAGTTTAAAAGCGGCTTCTCTGACAGAGCCCTTTACATCATCAAGGACTTTCAGAGCTGAGGTCCAAATCTCTCGGTATCGCTTCTCATATTTGACGAATGGTTGACCCTGGATCAATTCGGAGATGGCTGCACAACTTGCTTCTCGCATACGCCATTCTCGGCCCAGAATACTCTTGAGAAGATCGTCTAAAATATCATCAAAGTGCGTGCTGAGAACGGCGCCTGTGTCTGTGACAAGTGCCTTCCAGATGTCATCCATGGACCTTTGGACATTCTGGTTAGGGTCGAATCGGTAACGGTAAAGCTTAGGATACAGCTTTGGGTCAACTTCCGATTCTGACAGGATGTTGCTGAGGCCAAAGCGACCAAAAGCAGAACGGGTTGACCAGGTTGCAGCATTTGCAGCCAGCGACATGAACTTGTACACAAGTCTCTGATCACCAACTTCATTGGCAAGATTGACAATGTCCTTGTAGGAAGTAATTGAGTTGCCCTCACCAGTTGGAAGTGCACCAGGCTCAAAGAGTTCTGTCTCTTGGTCAACCTTGAGCTGAGTGCCAGTGCCTGTAAATGCAGAGACAAGATCCTTAACAAGGGCACTCTTGAGATCCGCATCACCACGTTCATAAACCAAAGACAAACCACGAGAGGCAGTTTCTTGCACGAGCTCGTCACGCGCACTGAGAAGTCTCATGAAAGAAGCTTGGATCTCACGTAGCCTTGACTGTACTTCTTCCAAATGGGAACAGTACTGAACAATACAGAACAGCCAGATGCCCGAAGCCTTGAGCAGCGATGGCTTTGTGGCTTTGCAGTCTGCGAAGATCTTGTTGAGAACGGCAGTAAGAAGTGTTCCCCTAGAACCATTGCGCTTCTGAATACAGCTGCGAGATTCGACGTCCAAAGTCAACCTGACGTAGTCGGATTCCCATCGCGCCAAGGTTGCAGTGATTGCATCTCCGACGGTGAATTGAACCTCGACTTGCTTGATCTCGTGCAGAGCAAACAATTCCTTGAGAATGTTGCCAATAATTCCGTGTGACCAGCCATCTTCACTCTCCTTTTCGGTCTCTTCACTTTCGCTCAATCCAGCGGCCAATCTCCCAAGTGCAAGAATTGCTTTCTCGTTGCCCTTCTTCGCTTGGGTGACGAGCTTGCTGATGACTGTTTCCAGAGGATGGTCTCCTTCGCGTTGAGGAATAGCCAGACCAGCAGTCCATAGCTGAGCAAAAGCCTCCAGTGCAGTTTCATATAGAGAGGAGCGTATATTCTCGCCTGTGAGAAGGTGCAGGGGATAGGAGACATCTTCAGGTACTGGCTGTCCATAGTAGACGCTGCGTGAGCACACGTAACTGTATGCTAGTAGTCCTCCCTCTGCCGCGTTGAGTTCAGGTCCAACCAACTTTTCAGCATTCTCATAGAACGAGATCAAAGTTTGACGGTAGTTGTTGATAGTAGTAGCGTCATTTGCTAAATGTGACACGAGGATACCCATAGCTCGCGCTGTTAGTGATCGGATCTCCTTGTTGTTTGACTTTATCAACTTGAAGAGACCCTCGCTGGAGTCGGTCAAGTATCCCAGTGCACCACCAGGGCTAAGGGAGGCAACGTCAACGAAGCAACGCAGACATTCTTCGGTGATCGGGGAGTCTTTGAGATAGGCTCCATCCAGACAAGCCTTGAGGTAAAAGACAACATACGCACTATCGACAGTGTGCAAATACCCAAGAATCTTCTCTCGAGTCTTGATATCAGTCTTGACTCTAGCATCAAGGGTCTGCATCCAATCAGGTTGCACCTCAAAGTCCTTGAGAGCGGTAAGGAACATGATGTGCTTGCAGTACTTCAATGCAACAGGGAAAGCAGCTTTTCGACATCCCTCAAAGTTCTCAAACACAGAGTGATGGAATTTGAGATCAGGTGGAGCTGCATCAGCGTGTGTTTCTGGCGTGATCTGAGATCCAAAGAAGACGGCCACCATTTCCATCCAGTCCGGCAGGGCAGGGTCTGCCTCGGCATGTGCGTGGTAAGTCCAAGGATCTAGACCTTTATGGCCTTGTTCAATAACATCGCTTCTCTCATCTTGGTGAGCTCCGATTGCTAGAACATCGATCCAACGGCCAAGGATATCGGAAAATGTAAGGCACTGGTTCGCCCACTTGACCACAGCATGACGAGTACTCCTGATAACAGGGGGCTCGTCAGGAAGAGACATGTATGTGAGCAACATTGCCTTCAATTCTTCAGACTCACTGCCTGCAGTAGCTGGAATGTTGGTAGTCAAGCTAGAAAGGGCGCCATCAATGTTAACAACGGCGTCGTTGGTAGGATCTTGGGACAAAGACTTGAAAAGCCATCCGGCAAGGTTTAGTCGCGTTTCGATAGGCATATTGGCGCTTCTCGCCAGTACACCGATTGTCTCGTATGCCTTGGATCGAAGTGCAATATCGTCGTGCGATGTCCTCTCGGGGACAGGCCAGCCGTCTCCCTCGATGAAGCCGCTCATGGTGTTGATTAGAGGAACAGCAATGTCAAATCCTTCTTGTGAAGGCCCAACACGAGCTACCCAAGCAAGGTATTGGAACGCAGCAGTGTGGAGTTTGACTTGTTCCAATGTACTTTTCGGTAGTAAGCTTTGTGAAAAGGTGTCTGAGGCTTCATCTGCAGTCGAGAAGTTGAGCTTGACAACATTCATAATGTCGTCAGACATAGTTGCTGAGATTGTGGATTTTGAGAGCATGTTGAGAATACGAGTTCGGTATGTCGATGGTAGTATCGAGTGAGCATGAAACAGACGCTTCACAAGAGTCTCATCCTCCATGGAGACGGAACTTCGCTTCAACACTTCCTCAGCAGCAGACACTAGCCTGTTATCGAAACTTGAAGCAGCATAAAGTGCAGGTAGGAACTTTTCCTCGTCGGTGAAGGCGCCACTTGCGAGTAAGGCAACGAGCTTGAGTTTTAGCTCTGACATTCTCTCAAAGACCTTTTGCGACTCTGGACTCTCCACAGCGAGCGACTCGAGCTCGGATTTGGTTAGAGTCGGGTTTGCTTCGGTCCAGTTCTGGTTTTGCGTAGGGTTCCGTAGTCGTAGAAAGATGCTAATAAGGTTGGCAAGGAATTTCGCATCAGCTTCATCAGAGAGTCCGATCGCTTGTCGGTATTCGGTGTCATCTTTGCTGCCTCTTGGTGGTATCCGGGCATCCAGAAGAAGTCGAAGAATGATGTTGAAGAAAGGTCCAGCTCGAGCAAGCCCTTTGTCCTTGGAGAAACCAGCTAAAGCTTTGGGGATAAGCTCTCTTCGTTCATAGTCATCCAGGCGCTCTACGCTGTGTTGTATCCCTGAGATATCAAGCTGTTTGACTAGTGGAGAGTCATTTGACTTGTACTGATCAAGAAGGGCACCAACAGGTAGGATGACCTCTGACGGTTGGATAAATGTCTTTAGTCTGGAGAAGATCTGAACGACTTTAGCTCGAACCGGAGCATGTTCGCTAGCAGCCTTGACAATGACAGGCGGAAGATATCGTTGTAACAATTCGTGTAGCTTCTTCTCCTTGTTGGCAACGCCCAGGATCTTGAGTTCCACACTATCTAGAAGCTGGAGCTCTCTTTCTTTCGTTGAAGGCGCCGCCATGACTGAGTGTTTGCTGATAATAAACAGAAATGAAAGCAAAGCGCAGTGGAGTTCTATGTAAATTCAGGGATGCGATTTATTTGGTGGTCTTAGGCAGCAAATGACGAAGCTCCCGCCAGCTGATAGCTGTTTAGAGGCCAGTCGCAAGTCAACCATCGTGACGACTAGAATCATGACTAAGCTGGCTGACAGTGTCACGTGTCAACAACTTCGAAGAGCTTCACGATTCTACTTCCTTCGAAGCAACATATGATCAAGAATATAGATCTATGTTTGTTTTTATTCTAATTATTTCAAGCTTGCGGGGTTGCTCCCAGTACTTCCTTGTAGCTTCCTTTGGGTGAGCTCATTGTGAGTGGTGTACACCCAAATTGCCCGTAAGTGTGTACCAGAGTCAATGTTTTCTCATCATGACGTTGTTGTTTTGTTTTAAAGTCAGATTCAGAATGCATTCATCTTGTATGTATTCTTTGCGCGCGTAGCTTGAAGTCTGCGGATGTCAACGTGCTTTCATATCTGGTGCAGTGTTTGTGGAACAAAGACGTATACGCAAGATCGCAGTAGAGAAGAGACCTTTCACGATAGCGCTCAACCACCTGCAATGACGCTTGCTCTCTTTGCTTAAGCTTAAATAAAGATACTCTAAAATGCACTTGACGTCAATACTAAAGACCTTCTGAATAACACGACCTAAAGAACACTGCACTGCACAAACATTGACCTCTAGGGTAAGCTCATCCAGCAGTCGCGTCATCGATATTCCGCCACCGTTCTCTTTAATCCCCTGTCACTTGCCCCTCCAAAGAAGGAACATTTAGCTCCACTGATCCGGTTGCGTCACTGTGGTTGGGTGCCTGTCTTGATGTCTGTGCTTCACTTCAATCTTCAACTCTTGCCTTGCACCCAGCGATACATGTGCAGCAACGTCTTTCATATATGAAATCTGTCTTGACGAGCTGACAGAGAACAAACTCTATACCAACTTTGTTCTATTTCACGTGGAACCTTCAGAGCGAGCGATTATTTAACCTTCCTCCCCGCTATGATAACAGCGGGGCATTGATTCTGCTTCTACAAGAGCTACACCGAACCTTGCGATATCACCAACCGACGTGTTGTCACTCGTCACTCGATCCCCGATTCAAATCGTATACGGACGATCTCTTGATATCAACATATACCAGCACCTAAAACCCCTCGTCGGAGCGTCGCCGCCATGGACGACAACATTTCCACCTTTATGGCCATTACTGGCGCAAGCACCGATGTCGCCCGCAGCTTCCTTGAGATGACTGCTGGTAACTTTGAGCGTGCCATCGAACTATTTTACGAAAACCCTGACCTGGTTTCTGGTGTTGGAGCTGGTCTTTCTTCAACTGGACAATCAGCGACAACACCCGTAGCACCATCAGGAGGCAACATTGGCAGACAAGATTCGGCGGGAGTTATCCACATCGATAGCGACGATGACCAGGACATGCAACTCGAGGACTTTAGCGACAATGAAGGCGCTAACGACAGAGCTGTTGCTGCCCATGCGGCTGCTATGGCACAAGAAGAAGAGGATGCGGCTATGGCCAAGCGACTGCAAGAGGAACTATATGGAGGCAATCAAGGGTCTGGATCAGGAGGAAACCCGGATGATGTGCGAGCACCAATTGCGCGAACAACCGAGACATTGGTGGCACCTGGTTGGGGCGGTGGTGAGAATGACGACGGAATGGAAGCAGCTTTCCTCGAGCAGCTGAGACAACGGCGGAGGCAAAATCCACGTGAGTGACTGAGTGTTACTGTATGTCTCGGTACTGTACTAACCTCAATAGCCGGCCGTGCAGGAGGACCCTTTTCTCAGCAAATATGGGCCGATCCCGAACGACGCTCTGCACCTTCAACGTCCAACGAGAACGGTGCCCATGCGCGACGACTGGAGGATCTGTTCCGCCCTCCTTATGATTTGATGGCACGAATGTCTTGGGATGACGCGCGTACTCTGGGCAAGGAGGACAAGAAGTGGATCATGGTTAACCTCCAGGATATGAACGACTTTAACTGCCAGGCCCTGAACCGCGATGTTTGGAAGGACAAGTCTGTCAAGGAACTTGTTGGAGAGAACTTTATCTTCCTCCAATATGATAAGGATTTCCCTGACGCCCAGGAATTCCTTACTTTCTACTTTCCCAACGAAAGCCATCAAAATCCCGACAACTACCCTCACGTCTCTATTATCGACCCGCGAACTGGTGAGCAGGTCAAGGTGTGGACCGGCAGACCTTTCCCCTCTGCTCAGGAGTTTCATGCCGAACTCGCCGAGTTTCTGGACCGCTACAGCCTTGCGGCCAACAGCAAGAACCCTGTCGCCAAAGCAACAGCTCGCAAGCCCCAGAAGTTGGACGTTGACCGTATGACCGAGGATGAGATGCTAGAAATGGCTCTCAAGAACAGCTTGGAGGGTGCTTCTGGAAGTGGAGGCTCCTCAACACCTAATGTCCATGACCCTGATGCTTTGACAAAGTCACCGGCACCCGAAGAGATGGGCAAGGGCAAGGAACCCGAAGCTCCAGTCGAGCAGAGCCCGTGGGCTAAGATTTCTGGCACAAACCCGCACACCGAGCCAGATGCCAACCCAACAACTACAACACGTATCCAGTTCCGACATCCAACTGGTCGTGTTATCCGCCGATTCAACCTGGACGACCAAGTGCGCAGAATCTATGAGTGGCTCAAGGCCGAACCTCTGGAAGGCAAGGAGGGAATCGAGTTTGAACTCAAGAAGATGCCAGCTGGACAGGACCTCATTGAGAGTTTGGATGCCACTATCGCAGACACAGGATTGAAGCAGGGCACAGTGATGATTGAGTTCATTGAGGACTGAGTCAGCAGTTTATTTGATGAGACGTGTTTTTCTTATACGGACCAGCAGGCATTTGCAGATAGATAGTTATCGGAGCCATGGAGTGTATTGGACTGCGGTCAGTGGGATAGGCAGGTTCGAATTAGCATTATTGAGACTGGTTACAGTCGGAGGGAGGATACTATCTTTAGACGTCTCAGCCGGCTCATAGCCGCGAGCAATGATACATGATTGAGATAATGCTGTACTTTTTGTGATTGCGTATGAGTCAGATTGATACGACAAACATCAGACATAATTTCCACCTGCAAGGAACGGCTGCAAGGAACTGGATGGTAATTAATCTTTCATGGTTTTGTTCCAATGGCATTTGGTCTAGCCGCTTGGTCCGTCGATCGGCTCCATTTAATGCATTCCTAATGTGTCTCACCATGATGAACAGAGCATGATAGCCAGTAATTCTTTCAAGATACAGAAACATCAAAACCTTGAGGACAGTAACTTTACATTTCCTGTCGCGAACATCCTCTGAATGCACGTAATTCAGATAAGGCCGAGGCCTAGCTGGAGATCTTGCCCGCGCTCAGGTCGGGTGCGGGGAGGAGGACCACTCCTAGACGGGCACTTACAGGGATCAAGGCAAGGTCATGGTCACACCAGGAACAGAAGAGCCATGAGCAGATCGATTCAGGCTCGATGAATGCATTTGATTGATTGGCAGTCAGGTCTTGGAGCGGTTGCTCCTCAACAACCCCCACCTGCCCTTGTAAACAGCAACAATACAAAACACCTCAGAAGGTAATAGGCACTAGTCTAGCTGTTGCTCCTTCTTAGCTTTAGCTTGTGCCTGCTTGTTTTGGCTGCATGTTGTTTCTTTCCCTTGCGTAGGCGGGGATTGGCTGCGCTGTGCGACAGCATATTTCGTTTCTTTTCTCAAATTCGGCTGGTTCAGGCTCGAGCTCCCTTCACATCATCATCTCCCTTTTTATTTCTCCCTTTTTTTCTTACCTTCTACTTATTCTCATCACCTGAGACAGACGCTACCACGAGCCCGGTTCGACACCAGACGACTCTTTTTCCAGTGGTGGGGTTGCTACTAATTAGCGACACCGCCAAATCTACGATATCCCACTCTAAATTGTTTCGAAGCGACTACACGCGCTGCTCTGACCTGAGGAAGCTTGGAGCATCTATCGACGACCTATACGATTTGATCCTTCGACCAAAGAACGAAAATACGGGGCGCGACTCGAAGCACAAGCTGCTGAAGCACAAGCTCCTACGGAAATACAATGGCGGACCGTGAACATGACGTTGAGGAGGGCAATGAAGCTCTAGACCCGGAGCTTCTCTACTCCAAGGAGTACTGCATTGGTCAGTCCTGTCGTGGGAGATTTGGGTATGGATATTAACATTGCGTAGGTGGTGGTAGTTTCGGAAAGGTTTACAAAGGGTACGACGATAACTTGCGCCACTGCCAAGGACATGGCTAACACGATACAGAGTCGATAAACGAACGGGCCAGTCTGTTGCAATCAAAGTCATTGACATTGAAAGCGCTGAAGATGAGGTTGAAGATATTATACAGGAAATTGCTATCCTGTCAGAGCTACAATCCCCCTATGTCACCAAGTATTATGGATCTTACGCGAAAGGTGCAGAGCTATGGATTGTCATGGAGTTTTGCTCAGGTGGAAGTTGCGCCGACCTAATGAAGCCAGGATTGATCAGCGAGGATTACATCGCTATCATTGTGCGGGAGTTGCTTATGGGACTGGACTATCTTCATACAGACAAGAAGCTACATCGAGATGTCAAAGGTAAGAATGTTGCTCAACTCTCAAAACACCACTAACGCTTGTAGCTGCCAATGTGCTTCTTAGCAGCAATGGCCAAGTTAAACTTGCCGATTTTGGTGTCTCGGGTCAACTCTCAGCAACAATGACCAAGAAGAATACTTTTGTCGGAACTCCTTTTTGGATGGCCCCAGAAGTCATTAAGCAATCTGGGTACGATCACAAGGCCGATATTTGGTCTCTTGGTATCACAGCTCTCGAATTAGCGAATGGAGAACCCCCATATGCCGATATTCACCCTATGAAAGTTCTGTTCCTCATCCCCAAGAACCCTCCACCAAGACTTGAAGGCAACTTCACCAAAGCCTTCAAGGACTTTGTTGAATTATGTCTACAGAGGGATCCCAAGGATAGACCAACAGCCAAGGATATGCTGCGCCACCCGTTTATTAGACGGGCGAAGCGGACAACTTATCTTACTGAGCTCATTGAAAGACACCAACGATGGGCAGCCACACACAAGGGAGAGGATGATGATAACTGGGGTTCTGACAACATTGGTCGTCCTCCACAAGAACGTGAGCGAGTTGATGAGGACATGTGGGACTTTGGTACTGTCAGACTTGTTGGTGACCGTGGAGGTATCTTCAACCGACCGGGCTTGAATGCATTGGACGAGAATGCGACAAATGCTCGTGCTTCACGACCTCTGGAAAGTGAAAAAGATTATGGCGAGCAGCGACGGGAGACCAGTCCGATGAAGCGAGACTATGGACTCCAACCGCTTGAGACTGTAAAGGCACCCAACTCAAGACAGTCGAGCCCACAACGAAAGGCTGTTCCTCAGACACAATATCATCCACCGGGCCTTGCACCACCACCAGGATTCGGATCACCAGGACTCTCGCCTCCACCAGGACTCCCGTCTCCAGGACTCTCATCACCACCGGGATTTTCATCACCTACGAGAGCATTGCCGCAGACCCCGATGAAAGCAGCTACTAGAGATAGTGCAGACACCCCTAGGCCATTGCGACCAGTACATACAGCACCTGTGCCCGAGTCTCCAGAGTACGATCGCGAGCTTCAAGACCAACTGCAGCGAGAAGTTGGCATGCTCAACTTGGGTTATGAACCAAAGACTGAGACTCAGCCGCAACCACAGCGATCTCTACCACCTGCTCCACCAGCACATCAAGCACGGCCAACAACTACCAAGCAAATGAGTCTACCAGAGATCCCTGCATACAGACCTAACCAGGCTGTTTCGCAGCAAAGGATGCCGTCGTTACAGCACGCCCCCACACCTCAGGTTATTGTGCCGGTGCCTGGAGGAGCTCAAGGTCCTCGACCTCTTCCGACAAAGGCATCTTCACCTAGCCCATCCGAGTTTACTGGCCCCTCGGCTTTTCCTACGCCTGCGCCAGCTAATCCCAACGGTGAATTGGATGCGCTTAACGATGTCATCTTTCCTGCATTGGAAGAAGCGCTTAAGCGGCGACAGATCAATCTTCAGCATATGTATAAGCCTGGACAGACCCCAGCTCAGATGTCACCTCAACAGCAGAGGGCAGAGGCTTCGCATGAGAAATTGAGGAAGCTAGTCTACAAACTTGCACATGTCTGCAAAGAGATTGATCATTATGACAAGGCCGAGCCTGTTGGTATGGGTAGAGAGGTTGGCAGTTTCTTGGAAGGACTTCTTGAGGAGATCCTTGTACGAGTTGAGCCTTTAGACGAGGATGAAGATGTGCAGGGTTAGTACCTGTGTTGAGCGGGCATGGTGTTTGGAGTTCGGTTTGACATTGTACATGTTATGAGTATTATGAGCCCTGGCGGGTAGATGATAAAGGATCAAGGATTAGTAGTCTGGATGAACGTACAAAGGATATATGGCATGCTACGAATAGGAATAGCGTGCAGTGAATATGATGGGATATGAACATGTTTCGTGACGTATCAAGTAAGCATGTCTACAGTAGCCATTGGCATATTCCTGTGCACTATGTGTTATGTCTCAATCGATACATCCTGAGCTTATCACCATCGAGTGTTGGTTGCTGCTTTCAGTTCGGAGCCTATTG
Organism: Fusarium coffeatum; assembly: GCF_003316985.1. Lineage (NCBI taxonomy): Eukaryota > Fungi > Ascomycota > Sordariomycetes > Hypocreales > Nectriaceae > Fusarium > Fusarium coffeatum. The sequence continues at coordinate 231,653 of NW_022157900.1, read as the reverse complement.
TAAGTTTCGTAAGTACGAAGTCCGAGTAACAACCCAATGCTTGCAACCTGACACTTGCCAAGATTTTCTTGACCCGCTGTAAAAGCTCCACATGGGGAATAGAGCTCGTTATGTCATGGTATCATGATACGTCTGTAGTGGACTTGAACAGCATTTCTGTGAGTATTGAAAGATATAGAGGTCAAGATAGGAGCGAGCCAGATAAAATGCATATAAATATACCCTCATTGACTCGAAATGGTGTCTATTGTTCATGCTCGACATTCGTGACGTCGTTTGCGTCCATAGCTCAGTCGGCCAGACTAAACCCAACAGAGCCACTGGAGCACTAAAATCTAGCGACCGAGCCGGCGTAACTCCCCACAAGCTACCGCTTGAGGACTAAGGCTCCGGGCTTTGGTGTCCACTGACAGCTCGGAACAATCGCGTTTTCCGATCGGCGGCCGAAAGAAAAAAATATCAAGCTCGGCCAATGCGACACCAATTCAGGCAGTTCCAGGGCATATTAGCTATTTTTTTCTTGGATTTGGGGGAGCCTGGGCTGGGAACGGGACTGGGCAACGAATAGAGGGCCATGCGCGATTTGCTTTCTTTCTTTCCTTCCCGTCGATGACTTCTAAACTTTACTCTTGAAAACATTCTTCCCCTCTATTCTCCTCGTGTGGCAGACAGCTTTTATCCTCTCCTCTCTACCTTTCTAAGATACCCCCCACCTAGTCATCATGTTGTCTCGAGGATCTCTTCGTTCGGCTCAGGTATGTTACTTTGTTCTGTGTCATGATGAGCTTTTTGGTGTTGTTGTACATTTGGAGGAATGCCCGCATTGGTGACGGCATGCATCATGATTGCGACGTAGCAAGTGAGGGATTGAATTGCATAAGGACAATGATTGCAACAACCCAAATGGCTCACTGATACAAACTTCAACACCAATTGACATCGCTAACTTTTCCAGCTGCTGCGCGGCGTCGCCAAACAACCCATCACCCGATCCTTCGCCACCGTCCAGTCCGACATCTTCAAGCCTGCCAAGTTCGGCGGCAAGTACACTGTCACCCTCATCCCCGGTGATGGTATCGGTACCGAGGTCGCCGAGTCTGTCAAGACCGTCTTCAAGGCCGACAACGTCCCCGTTGAGTGGGAGCAGATCGAGGTTTCCGGTCTTGAGGGTTCCGGCCGCACTGAGGATGCTTTCCGCGAGTCTGTCGCTTCTCTCAAGCGCAACAAGCTCGGTCTCAAGGGTATCCTTCACACCCCCATCAGCCGATCCGGCCACCAGAGCTTCAACGTCGCCATGCGACAGGAGCTTGACATCTATGCTTCCATCAGCTTGATCAAGAACATCCCCGGCTACGAGACCCGCCACAAGGACGTCGACCTGTGCATCATCCGAGAGAACACCGAGGGTGAGTACTCTGGTCTCGAGCACCAGAGCGTCGAGGGTGTCGTCGAGTCCCTCAAGATCATCACCCGCGCCAAGTCTGAGCGTATCGCCAAGTTCGCCTTCTCTTTCGCCCTCGCCAACGGTCGATCCAAGGTTACTTGCATCCACAAGGCCAACATCATGAAGCTTGCCGATGGTCTTTTCCGCAGCACCTTCCACCAGGTCGCCAAGGACTACCCCACTCTCGAGACCAACGACATGATTGTCGACAACGCCTCCATGCAGGCTGTCTCTCGTCCTCAGCAGTTTGACGTTATGGTCATGCCTAACCTTTACGGTGGTATCCTGTCCAACATTGGTGCCGCCCTTGTTGGTGGTCCCGGTATTGTTCCTGGTTGCAACATGGGCCGTGAGGTCGCTGTTTTCGAGCCTGGTTGCCGTCACGTCGGTCTTGACATCAAGGGCAAGGACCAAGCTAACCCCACTGCTATGCTTCTGTCCGGTAGCATGCTGCTGCGACACCTTGGTCTCGATGAGCATGCTAACCGCATCTCCAAGGCCACCTACGCCGTTATCGCCGAGGGGTAAGTCACAATCCTAGAATTGAAATCGAATTAGATCACTAACAACCTCACAGCAAGGTCCGCACTCCCGATATGGGCGGCAAGTCCACCACCCACGAGTTCACCCGTGCCATCCTCGACAAGCTCGAGACCGTTTAAATGAAGCATCTTTTGTGATATCCCCACCAAAACAAAACCATGCGTTGATTTTATTTTCGTTTGTCTTGTCCCACGGGGACAATTTGGACAATATACGCACATCACTCACACCCCCCACCATTACCTCGATCGAATATATACCTATGACGAGAGGAGTCTGCGGATTTAGGCGTTACGAGAGAGGCGGCGACGAAAAAAGCAGAGGAAGATATAGCAAAGTGAAGGAGATTGTACGTGTAACATGAACTTGAGCAGTCTTGAATATATTGTAAAGTCCAATTTTTGTGTCACATGTGATGTTCTGTTGGCTCTGTGTACTGTTTGTTTTTAGAATGATCTTTAATTCGTATCGTATTCCCAGTCCCATATCAGCGCAAAGATGCTCGAATTGATGGATTGCGCGCATTTGTCGGATCTTGGCGAGCGCTTTCATCGTGGAGACCGAGCTGTTACAACCTCGGTTGGAGCTGCACCGAAGAGTGGTCTAGTCAATTGACGAATAGGCGTTGAGTGTCAGAAGAAGTAACCAGCGAGAGTACAAGAGACGAAATAAGTTGGTCCTTTCATGTAAGTTAAGATCAGCACAAGACGTTGGTAGCAGAAAGACGAGGCAAGTTCCTGTTGCTATTGTTGAGTGTAGGTAAATTGATTACAACAAGTGATTGTAACAATCGATTTGGACTAGTGAGCATTTATTGAGACTGTTCCTTATGCTATCCCCATTCAACGTCTCAGTCCCTAGTTCTTCATGGGGCCTTGATTAGCCTGCCCCCAACCTGAGCACATAGAGCCTATCCGACATAAGGGCGGAGGCTCTCCAGAGTCTCAAAGTCCTTCTTGATGGGGGCCTTTCGACCCGCATGCTCTGCAACTACAGCTACACCTAAGATAAGTAAGTATTTGCTCAGTAAAGCAACAAGATGGAGTATATACCTTCCAGAACTGAGATGAGATGCTTCTCAGCGCTCTTCTGCAGAGCGTTAATCGCCTCTCTTTCCACATGCATTGAGCGAAAGGTGGTGGGGTTCTGCTCTTTGACGATCTTCATGCAAAGAAGGGTAAACCGGTCCGAATGGTAGCTAAATCGCTTGGTCGACAGACGAGCTCTCGCAGAGCCCTCGTCCCATCTCTCTAGAAAGGTGTTAGATATGGATCAAAGTAGGTCTAGGAAACTTACACTGGGTGGCTCTATGCCAAGGAGCCCTCTGTCCTCACGCCATTCGGTTGACACCCTTCTCTCTTGCGATCAGGATCTTGCCAGGAGTCTTTGTAGCGGTAGACTTCGCTGGGACAGTCTTCTTGGGAGCCATTGTAGCTGAATGAAGCTCGAATGAAAGCAGTATCGCGACAGAGTTGAATTGTTGAGGAGTCAAGTGTGATAGAGTGAAGAAGCAAAGACTAAAAGCGAGACAGCAATACCGTAGACTGTAGTATCATTTCATATCCTCACTGATTGAGGAAGTGGTGTTGTAGGAGTCAAGACGTTACTGTAGAGTCAAGGTTCAGAGGAACGAATTTATAGATGGAGGAAAGGAGCTGCAGGATAGAGACTAACAGAGAGTAAGAGGTCAAGCTGTGGTGGTCATTTATATCTCTGCTATTCCAAGGAGTACTATTATGAGACTCTGAATCACCGCCACAATTGAGCCGATCAGACTGTCGCATTCTGCCGATCTTGCCCTTTTAAAGTACTAGCGCTAGATATTCTAGGCTTACCACTTATACGCTCTGCAGAACTATAAACTGTCTCCTCTGCCTCTACTCCTTTCTATAGAGCTTCCTAATATCCTTCGTACAGTGAGAGCCAGGCCTTATAAACTTGTCTGTCTTGTTCTTACATACGACTGCTGATCGCTTTGCTGAGTTCTTTACTTCTTGTTGACTCTCTTGCACCTATCCTCAAGTCTTCACTACTCAACAGTAACTCTCTTCCCTTCCATCTTCAACCTCTCACACGTCCATTTTCTTACTTATTCGTTCCCTCTACTGAATTTCCAAAGTCTCCAATGATTGGAAGAGCCCATGGTAAGTCTTCTACCTCCAGACGAGCCTCGACTTGCCTTGATTGATGAGACTCTCAACTTCTACCCCGAGGAGTCTGGAAAACTGCCTCCCGAACAAGAGGTGCGATAATTGAACCTCTTCATCGGCGTTGAGAGTACCAGACTCTACGCGATACATCTTCTGAGTATCCTTCCTCATATCGTGTTGTGCATCTTCTTTGGTATGCCTTTGCAAATGCCGCCGGATATCTTGATGGAGAGGCTTTTCGAAGAACCAGCGACTGAGACGTTTAAGGGGGATAGTATAGAAAGCGCCAATAAAAAGACAAAAGACCAAGAAAAGACTAAAAAAAAGCCATCATCCTCTGGTGTGTGCTTGGGGCATTTCTTTTCTGTGTGTGTAGATTCGAACTTGGGACTCTGCACTCTGTATGAGCGAAGGCTCCCAGAATCAGGAGTAAATCTACACATCGATTAAAGTGTATCGCTACTTCGCTGACGATTGCGCTCGACGAGATTAGGTTTAGATGCAGGTTGCTAATCGGTGTGCAGAGTAGATGCTTAAAGTTTGTGTCTGTCATACGCTCGTCGCCTTAGGCTTCTGATACTCCAATGCCATATTGTTTATCCAGGCAGGTTCAACTTGTGATTGCAAGGCCTCTTGCTCATGTCTCTAAATCCTACTCCTACCCAAGAAGAACAAGACATTAAATAGGGGTAGTAGAGAGAACGTCGAAAAAGGAAGCTGAATAGTCTCAAGTAACAAGAATGCTAACTAGTCTAATATGCATAGATTCAAACACGACGTTCCCTACAAGCGAAGGCCCCTTGTCAGGATTAAATCTCACAAGTGATTTCAGTGTGTAGCTACGTCGCTGAAGATCATACATGTTATTTTAGTATTCCAGGGGGGCACGGAAGTGATCGTTTTTGTAATTTCCGGCGTTCGAACACGAGCAAAAAGGAGAGTGGCGCAGTGGGTGATAGAAGTTTTAGGTTCGCAATTTCAAAGAGTTCCCTAGGTTCTAGGACGGATTCCACTGTACCACTCTCCTCGAGGGTATACTAAGTTGTTACAGTATATAAAGGGTAGACAGAGGCGAGGTTAGGTTTGGATGAAGGCTGCTGATAGGTGTGTAGAGGAGGTGCCTGAAGTCTATCCCTTCTCGTCTGCTGATGCCTCGTGGATGACATCTTGTTTACTTAAGCAGGTCGAATCCTCAAGTGTCTTTGTTTGTATGAGTTCAACTTGTGATTGCAAAGATTCTTTTCTCATGTCTCTAAATCCTTCCTCTATCCAGGAACGCCTTTGGTACATCAACATACCGACTTCTCAAATACTCGCCAATGCCCTTCCCTAATCCATCAATCCTATCGGAGGAGGCAATGCCACCATTCAAGTTATCCAAAACTCGGCTACACACAAATTAGCATGACCACTTTTACAGAGAAACTTGACTTACAAATGCACAGCGTTGATACCAGCAAACTCAACACGTTCAACACGTCGATCAGGATTCATCTTGAACCAATCATCCCCAAATAACTGCTTCAGCTTAGAAACAGTCAAAAGATTTCTCAACCAAGCATATTCATCGTCGTGTCGAACGAAAAAGCCAACGTTGGAGTTATCACCCTTGTCGCCGGATCTTGCGTGCACGATACTGCCCAGTGGTGCATACTCGGTCGGACCAAAGGTGAGCATGTCGACAGGTCCATGAGTTTCTGTGCTTGGTCGTACGATGGGGTATTTAGCTGTTTGTGTAGGAGGGGCGATGGGATATGTTTCTCCTGTACTCATCACAGCACGGTGCTCGATCGCTGAGACAGGCATTAGAGCAGGAAACATCTCCATAAAAGGCTTGGGAACCATGGTTCTGAAATCCAAGTTCATGTGATACCCGGGATAGCTTTGCATGCGAAGAGCATAAATAGGAACCTTGAACTTAGACGCATCGATATCCTCCTTCTTTCGCGCCTGAGCGAAAACACGGAGTGACACAGTACCTGCTTGTTGAGAAGTCGGGTTCTCAGCAGGTGTACCGTACAACTCAATGCTAAGTCGACTAAACTTGGAATCCTTGAACATATGCGCCAATTGATTCTTCATCATGGTTGCTTTCTCAGCGACGTCGAGACCGTTGATGTAAAAGGTTGCTTCTGCTTGGAATCCTCCTTTTGCAGCAACCATGACCTTTGCTGTTGGTGGAGGGGGAAGACCCTTGACGCAAGATACAGAGACTCTATTCTCTGACTCTTGCTCGACGCGAACGGACGAAAGATCAGCTACAACGTCAGGGTTCAAGTAGAGATGGCCCTGAAGTTCGTAGAGAAGCTGTGCCGTAACAGTTTCTTTCGTAACACGTCCACCACCTTCACCCGTTCTCCCAATAACACACCGTCCCTTCAAATTAATCTCAGCAATAGGAAAAGCAATGTCTACCAGCTCAGGTAAAAAATCTTTGAAACCAGAGAAATTCGCACCGACGACATAAGGACCGCACTCAATGAGATGAGCGCCGAGTAAAGAACCGGCAAGTTCTTCGTATTGATCTTCTCGCCAGCCGTGATACCATGCCGCGGATCCCATGACGGGAGAAGCATCTGTACAGCGGCCGCAGATGACGATTTTTGCGCCAGATCGTAAGGCTTGGACGATGCCCCAGCATCCGATGTATGCAGTTGCACAACATGGTTCAAAACCCCAATCTTCGAGGGTTTGTTCTGGGTGATCTAGATGTGTGACTCTCACATCACCTTTCATGACCGTCTCCGAGACATCATCGCCCAGCACTTTGGCAACAACCACATCCCCATACCCGCGCTCCTCACAAAGCCTTTTCACTTTCTCATAAAGCGCATCAGTGTTCAGCGCACCAGCATTTGTGACCACGCGAATATCACGCTGCATGATATCATCAAGACACTCGTCAAGCTGTTCATAGAATCCATTTTCATAGCCGAGGTTGGGATCGACTTCTTGCTTTGTGATTGCGTTCCAGGCGATGTTCATCTCGGAAAGCCAGTCGCCTGTTATAACATTGACGTTGCCTGTGCGGACCATGCGGGACATTGCATGGGGATGGTCGCCTGTTGCGCCGGAGACGTTTCCTATGCGGATTGGTGGTCTGTCTAACATGGCGGCGGTTGGTACTGGAGTGTAAGGTGAGGTGTACGAATGAAGTTGAAATGGTCAGAGTGAGAATGAGTGAGGGGTTGTTAAGAGAGACAAGTTGTAGTTGTGATAAACACTTTCACCCTGTCGATCTTACCCCGAGATATTATCTTCTGAGTATGGATACTCTGTAATACCCGATAATTCACAAATACAATGTTGTACTCATGAGGTTCGGTACAGCATCATGAGAAGTCATGTTTTGTGGATAACGGACTCGGCACCGAGTAACGATCCACTTACACTGGTTGGAGTAATTCGGTCTCGGTGACCGAGTCCATCAACCCCATCTCTTGGCTCGGCCAATTATCCGTCACTAGCTTCGGCGAACTGCAACTGTAGGGTGACAGGGTATCAGAATTGGCCGCCGAAGGCCTAAGAGATGAAATAATATGAACATTTTATGAGAGTTTAGACTTGTGTTTAGGCTACTTTATTTTGGTATCCTAAGCTTTAGATCTTTCTTGATCCCGAGGGTTGGGAACAGATGAGACATGGTTCGCATCTTGTCATGGTCGTATGATCCTGCATATGGAGATGTTTATGGTCGTTTATGAGTGCAGGGCAAGTCGGGACGACACCTTGAGCCTTTGTTGAAGAATAGATCATGGTGACTCTCAATACTTCACATTATATAGCTATGTACCTCGCTCATCATATATACTAATAATACCTCTGCGTCTCATCCAACCCAAAGAACCACTCTTGCGATAACTGAGAAATAGCATCATTATGAAACTCATCCAATCCCAAACTTTGTAAATCCCCAAAACAGTCTCTAAACGTATTATCAACCGCTCCAAACGGCACAGAATCTACCACATTCATCCCAGTCTGGGATGTTGAAGCTTCCACTACATCTGCTACCACCGCATCAGACAGTCTATCAAACAAATCCGAACAATTCCTAGCTAAATCCCATCTTTCGCTCACAGCGACTAATACTTTTGAGCACGCGCGTGTATCATTGACGACTTGGGATATTGTAGGTGTCGTATGTAACCTCGCTCGCTGAGTAGAAGGTTGGAAGTGGTGTCGAAGTGCAAAAATGTAACTCAGTCCAGCCAGGAATACAGAATGCATAGTAATCCACGAATAATTCATCTTTCGCGATCGATGCAAACTAGCATACAGCAAAATCGCCTCCCGCGCTGAATCGTAAATATTCTGCAAAGCAAGACTATTCACACTTGCATCGTTCAAACAAGGCGACGGACGGAAAAGCATGAGCATACCATTATGGTATAGAAGACGATACCACTCTTCGCATCGGAAACTGGAGCCGCTGGCCGGTGAAGCAGCTGTCGCGTCGCTCTTCACCAGAGGAAGATTGCCTGTTTCTGTGTGCCATTCTTGTAACTCCCTCGCCAGCGCAGTACGCATTTCCTCGTAGTTTATACTCGCAAAGGAAACATGTTTTGTACTTCGATGTAACGCATTAATGATCTTTCCGCAGATAAGTCTGTAGCGCACAATATGCACGAAAACAGACGTTGCGGCGCGATACTGCGGTGTACCGTACGGCGCAGACGACAAAGGACTGCTATCGTCTGGAAGTTCTTCCGTGGAACAAGGCGGTAGATCAACGTCTATATCCTCAAGTTGAAGAGCCAAAGGTCTTCCGAGTGCTAAACTGGTAACTCTGTCCAGCGCGACAAGACTCCAGAAACAGCGACGTTTAGTCTCCATTTCTTCTTCATCTTTATCGTGTGTATATGTTGCTGCGCGATGAAGACCCATTTCTAGACAAGTCCTTGCTGCGACACCGATCAGATGCCAGACACTGGTGGTAGTGTTACTCGACGTGGTACCCATCCTGTATTGACAGACGAGCAGCAGTGCTTGTAACCGTTCAATACCATCTCGTGCAAGAACATCAGCTAATCTCGTCATGGCGCGATTATAATGTGTCTCCGCATCGTAAACACCATTCCAGTTGAACTTGTGTACTTGCGCGGTACCTATCGCGAGAGTCATATCCACGAAAAACGCATCAACGGGATCTTTTTCTCGGTCTTCGTACACGGCGTCTAAGGACTTGTAGAGGGATTTGGTGGAGAGGAAGGGATAGCAGAGATGATCATGGCTGCAGTATGCTTTGATGAGTTCTGCTGCGAGGGTTTTGGGCGGCAGGCCTGATCCCGTTTGAGGAGTGAGGGAGATGGATGGTTTCCATGATGAGTTGAGGGATGATGGGGCTTGGGGTCGTGATTGAAGGAGGTTTGCGAGGAGGAGACCGGATGTTGAACCGACGAAGTGATGGCCTCCTCCTGCGATGAGGGACATTTGGATGACTTCTTCAGCGACTTCTCCATCGAGGGGACTTTCACCATTCGTCGTAGCTCTTTCTTGTCGTCCTTCAGAGTCTCTCTGTCTTTCACTCCCTTCTCTCTCATTTCTACCCTCTCTCTCGGCATCTACTGGCCCCTCAGACCTTCTCAACTGAGCATTTAAACTCTCATTATCAGCCTGCAAATCCCTAATCCTCCTCTCCAACTTCTGAACAGTTCTTCGTCTGAGCTGATGTTCACTAACAGCATATTCACAAGCTACATCAGCTCGTTTGCAGGGGCCGCATTGGGGTTGGATTTTGTCGCAGCGGACTTTGCGACGGTGACATCTGTCGCATGCGTTTGAAGGCATTCGGAGGCCGAGGCCGAGAGGATGAAGCAGGAAAAAGATGGAGAATGAATGGTTGAGTCGAGTGGTTTTTGCCCCCGCTTGATGGAGTTATGGGTCTCTGCAGGAGAGACTAAGCTTAATTGTTACTCTAATCCTGACTCGTGGGGTTGCACTGGCACTTCCTTGTCTCTGAAGATATGATGTTTAGGATCTGCATCAATTGTACTATTCTCCTGACAGTAAATCTTTCCTCTAAATCTTAGAGTAGTAAGGTAGAGTAGTCAAATAGTTGTCTAAACTGTTATAAACTACTAATCTACTCTCTCATGTTTATGAACCCGACAGTCAATTCATGACGGCCAATCAGTCTAGATCTAATTCATCCATCTCCCGATCGGTTACATTTATCCTATCCCCAACCACCATCTTCCCATCTCAATGGATCTAGTACTACCACAATGGCGTCTTGGCACTCAACTCGGTCAACGGCTCCGTCGCCGAAACAAGGATATTTCCAATACCACCCACATGGTGATCCCCTCAACCCGTCTGAGCGGCAATATCCCCGGATCTTGGGTCTAGAAATCCGGGGTAGTCTGCGGGGAAACAAAAAAGTTCCCTGAATTGAGATCAAGTCAAATACCGCCGGATCCCCCTGCTTCAATTCTTGCTTTCTCCATCTCTTGCATCTCTCTTCATTCGTTGATTTCATCATGTCGGCTCAAGAGAAGAACAATATCGAGTCCCTCGACGCTGAGAAGCAACACTCGGCTCATCAAGAATTCTCCGCTGAAGTTCTTGACAAGAAGGGCAATGGTGATTACTCTGGTGCTGCAGCGAAGACTGATCCCGAGGAGATCAAGTTGGTGAAGAAGTTGGACAGATGGATCATGGTAAGTCTCCCTTTATTCTCACCTATGTTCAGTCTCTAATGTTTAACAGCCAACCCTCTGGTCAATGTACTGGCTCAACTACCTCGACCGCAACGCCATCACCCTGGCCCGACTAAACGGCTTCGAAGAAGATCTCGGCCTCAAAGGCACAGAATACAGCACATCCGTCTCAATCCTCTTCGTCGGTTACATCCTAGGCCAAATCCCCAGCAACATGATCATCACCCGTGTCCGACCATCCTACTACATGGGCGGTTTCATGATGGCATGGGCAGTCGTCAGTTCCCTCACCGCCGTAGTAAAAGATTACAAAGGCGCCGTTCTCACGCGTTTCTTCCTCGGTGTCGTCGAAGCTCCGTATTATCCTGGTGCGCTGTACATGCTGAGTACATTCTACACGAGAAAGGAACTTGCGACCAGAATTTCGATCCTTTATTCTGGAAATGTTCTTGCTTCTGCTTTTGCGGGACTTATCGCGGCGGGTGTGTTTAAGATGGATGGTATGGCGGGTTTGTCTGGTTGGAGATGGTTGTTTATTCTCCAGGGTGCTGTGACTTTTGCTGTTGCTATTGTAGCTTGCTTTACTCTTCCTGATACGCCGTTGACGACACGATGGCTCACTCCTGAGCAGCGACAACTTGCTCATGATCGTGTTGCGAGAGATACAGTTGGTGAGAAAGGAAACGGTAACCCCTGGAGCGGCCTCCGCGAAGCCATCGTCGACCCGAAAGTTTGGGTATTTATCGTCCTCCAACATCTCCATCTCGCGACAAACGGATTCAAAAATTTCTTTCCAACTATCGTCAACACGCTGGGTTTCAATACGACGATTACTCTGGTGTTGACATGTCCACCATTCCTCATCGCCGGCGCCCTGTCGATTCTCTGGGCCAAGTCTTCAGGTCACTTCAACGAAAGCACATGGCATATTACCATTTCCAAAATCGTTGCTACATTTGGATTCGTCCTTGCCTGTGCTACGATGAATGTTGGTGCGCGATACTTTGCGATGTGTGTTTTCACTATTGGAACTTATGGTGTCAACTCCATCCTCCTCGCTTGGGTTGGAAACACATGCGGTCAAACAAAGGAAAAGAAAGCTTCTGCTCTTGCTCTAGCGAACGTGAGTGCTACGCTGTCACTCATTTGGACTCCTTATCTGTGGCCAAAGTCTGATGCGCCTCGATATATCATGCCTTTGGCCGCGAGTGCAGCGTTCGCCGTGGCGTGTATCGCCGGAGTCTGGATTCTCAAGTGGATGCTTATTAGAGCCAACAGAAAGATCAGACAGTCTGACTCGGAGGCTACTCTATTCTTCGCTTACTAGATACGTATGAGTTGACCGGGTTGGGTGGTAGGATGAACCGAGTTATGAAGTGTCTATCAATTATATCGGATAGCAGTACTAGCCTTTAATATCATAAGAGACGAAATATTTTGATGACTTTAGACCTCCTCAGACCATATCTTAGACTTCTTAACCTAAAACTATACCGCCGCCTGGGTTTAATGGCCTTCACCGTAGTTATCGCGGGAAGCCATTCAACAGCGCCGGTTAACCGTGATCCATGGCAACATTTGATTGTGATTCATGCCGCTATCAAACATACAATCAGTGCATGAACGACAGACACAGCTCCGGTTTATGTTGTGTCATGTCTAGAAACCTGCTGTAATCAAAGTGTCGTTTGCACTTGGTACTCCATTGGCTGTATCTCTTGAACGATGTGCCGATCTTGGGCAATGGAGCGATGCTTTCCAGTGAAAATAGCCAGAAACCGATTGCTTGCTGAGGCGCTTGTTCAAGGCCTTGATCCTCAAGGGGAGGATACTCCATGCCTTCTCTCGTGAATTTCTCCCGCATCATTGACTGGAATCTCTGTTCATTCTCGCGGACCCATTCAGCAGCGGCATCTCGATCATTCGTATATAGACCTTGGTGGACATCGTGACGTGAATCTGTTTCGATGCACATACCAAACTGATAGGCCACCTTGTGGTTATGCTTGATACCCAGGGCTTTGAGTGTCCTGAACCATTCGTGGAAATGCATTCTTGGATCATATGGTCCCGTGAATATTCGCTTCAGATGCTCATCGCCTAGTCGGGGATCGCACGGAAGTCGTTCGAAACCGAATGTATTGCCATAGACAGGACAGCCGTGGTAGGATGGACTTCTTATCGATGAAGTCTTATCGCGGTTGAGCCACCCCATCCGCGATCCCCTTTCCATCACAATAAAGCGCTCAATTCTTAATAAAGTCTCCTTGAACAGGGCCTTGTTCTTCCCACCGAGTCGCCAGGTCTTGTGAAGGAAGAGATCACAGGAAGGCATAGCAAGGTTGACGACACCAACGCGAAGACGGTCGTGGGTCCATACGTCATTGGCAAAGCACTCAAAGTGATGCGTGTTATCGAACTCTAGTGTATCTAATTCGGGACAAATGTAGAGTGTGGTTTTCTTGGATGTGGTCCAGTATTTGCCCCAACTGTACCAACAGGGGAGTTGGACCCGGTAGAAGCTCAGTGCTACACGGCGTGATTCGCTCGTGGTTCGAAATAGCTTGCTAATCTTCCACTGCCGGTAGACCTTGATCTCATACATATCATGAGGACGAGGACGAGGAAGGGTCCTCCAATTCTCCGGTAAGTGTAAATTGATACGAATCCACCGTTCGTGGCTGAGTGCTTGCTCCCATATAAGACATCTTATCTCTCTAGGAAATCGACGAAACTGGTGGAAGTCAAGGCATGGCTGAGGAGCAGGATTGAAGATGTCCAAGTGGCGTTGAGAAGTCATGGGAAGGAGGAAAGTTGCGATGTTTATCTCAAGCAGATAGAATGTTTGCTTCAACTGGCAAAAGCTCAGTTCTTATACCTTTGTCGTCAAACCTTGAGAAGTCAAACTCAGGTCTTGCAGCCCTCACTTCAGTTTGAGTTAGGTTATAGCTAGGTTACACCGCAGTATTACTGTTGACTTTAATTGGCTATGTCCAGGACTGAGGGTCAAGGTACGATAGTAGAGGCGACGTCGTAACTCTGCAGCGTGGGAAGTAGACGAGATCAAAATTCCTAATGATAAATGATAAAATTAGAAGAATCGTAACATGGCCTTAGGTAAAGAAGGTAAGGCGTCTAAAATATAGTCTAAAATACTCTTAAGTCATCAAAATATTTTATCTCTGTATCAAGGCCAAGGCTCCCCCTTATAACACCCCACACAAGCCAGAGTTATAATTGTCAGTCATGCTGATTGTATATTTGGGAGAAGTCTTAACAGTGAATCATAAGTGTCAAAACTCAATTATATGAAGCACGTATAACTATATACAGAAGGTCTTGATTAGGACGCGATAGTGCATCTGCTTCACTTGCGGTCTGGCTTCTGAATGGGTGGACATGTATTGAGTAAGGTTAGGATTTTTTTATTCTCCTCTATGATTTACTCTCAGTGGTTTTCTGAATGCACTACCCTCTCCCAAACGTGTAATCAGTGCATCAACGACAAACACAACTCTGGGGGATGTTTGTTCATGTCACGAAACCTATGCTTATCCTCCCCGAAGCTGCGCGACCTCTTCTTACCTGGCTTTACTCCCAAGCTCTTCAAAGGAAACAGCCAGAATCCAATTGCCTGCTGAGGTACTTCATCAAGATGTTGGTCGTAATTGCCATAGTTCGGGGGTAACTTCCTGCCCCTGGATCTCTCATAGTCTTCGTTGGTTTGCTTCAAGTATTGCAATTTTGACTCAAACGCCTCTTCATCCTTTCGTAGCCATTCAGCAGCAGCAACCCTGTCAGTTCCATGCGGTAAGCCATCCTGCCAACCTCGACTGCATAGGCCCATTCGATAATCAACCTCGTGGTTGTGTGTGACGTCGAGCTCAGTGAGTAGCTCTTCGAACTCGCTGAATCCTACCCTTGCATCGTATTCCCCAGTGTATACACTCATCAAATGTTCCTCCTCAAGCCGAGGATCGTACTGAAGACGTTCGAAAGCGACGGTATTCCCGTTGAGAGGACAAGCACGGTGTGCTGAGCTGCTGCGCCATTGGGTCGGAGATGAGTAATATTCACCAGTCCAAGTTCGTGGTACCATATCTTCCATTATGACGAAACGCTCTACCTTTGACAGAGCCTGCTTGACAAGTTGCCTGCTTGTCCCTGGCTCCCCCGTCACCTCGATTGCCCCTAGTACCGAGGTTCTAATGTTCACCGCGAGGTTAACAAGGCCAACACAACGAGGATCTAGATCCAAGATGTCACGAGCAAGGTACCCGATCCTATACATGGTAGAGACGCTTAATGTATCCAGCTCCGGGCAGAGGTAGAGGATGCCTTTCTCCCCATCCTCTCCAGGATGGCCACCATGTGTTGATTGGAGGAAGTATCGACAGGGCAGTTGAACTCGATAGAAGCGCAAAGCAACACGTCGTGACTCGCGTGTGGTGCGAAATAGCTTGCTGATTTTCGTGTTAATGTGCACATAAATATCATAGTCCGGTTGTGGTTCATCCTCCATGTCGCTGTCCCAGAAGCCTTGTTCCAAATGAACGCGAACCCATCGCTCGTGACTGAGCGCTTGTTCCCAGACGAGACATCGAATCTCTGCTGGGAATCGAGAGAACTGGTGAAAGTTGGCGCATGGTTTGGGAGCTGGGTTGAAGATTTCCAGGTATCGTTGAGAAGACATGATGTCTGGGGATAAACAGAAAAGGTTGCGATGTTTGATGTTTGTGTTGGATAGAGAAAATATTTGCTTTGACTGGAAAAGCTCAGCTTTTATGTCTCTCGTCAAACTTGGAAGTCAAACTTGGATCCCATAGCTCTTGCATCCAACAAAGTCTATTGACAAAAAGGTTTGGGTCAGCCTAATGCTTAGGGTGCTAGAAATAAACTTGCCTAAGGGCAGGCACAAAGTGGTTAAATCATTTCGTCTCTTATGTTCTCGGCTGTGACTTCATGATGTCAAGATCTGTAGCAGTGTTTTGCTGTTGTTTAGCATACGATGCGACTGTTTGCCTGGTTTGGAGGCGTAGAGGTGAGTAATGAAGACGACATCGCAAGCTGCAGTAGAGATGCCATAATAGCCAACGTTAGCCGCGCACTTACATCTACAGACCACATCCAACATTGACCATCATGAATCAATTATTCTTGAATTTCCAAGGAGACTGTCGCTACACAGATGTAAAGTAAAAGAGAAGCCGCCCAAACCGACCAGCAGAATCGCTCATCCATTCCCCAAACCAAGTACGCCATCCCATAACGCCATCGTAAAAAACATGTTGACCTCTTTTTGGTCACTACCACATCGTGGCCGTAGCGCATCTCGAAACAACCATTTTTCATGCGTTGCGGTACATGCATAAGTGATCGTCAAACGTCGGCCGCATCCTCTAACTATTGGCCAGCGTATCGCGCGGCGTCACGCCCATGGCTTGGCGTAGCGACGGTGTTAGTGAGTCTGTCGAGTTTCGATTCGTCCGTTGCCAATTTCCATCAGTAGTCGTAGGCGCAGGCGCATGTTTTCCCTCCTGGTACGTCGGCGGTGGTGCAGTAGGCAATCTTGGTTTGATAGGGCCGAGGCCATAGTCGTCGAGTTCTTGCACGCCTTTGATGTCTTCGAGTTTATCGAGACGTTGTTTGCGACGGTGGAAGACACATAGAAGTGCTATGATACCGCCTACAGCGACGAGACTAAAGAGTCAGTTTGCGCCAAGAAAAAGAGGCAGGGGAAGTACCTTGCTATGAGAAGAACGACAAGTATTTCGCCTGTTGACAGACCGGGTTTCTCGCAGGTATTTGATTGCATGTCATTGCGACAAGTTTCCTTGGCTTCGCGGGGGAGGACTCGAGTAATGTGCCATCTCTCGGCAGCAACGGGGTCGAGAATCATAGTGAAGCGACAAAATAAGAATTAATAGTTAAGAAGCAGCAAAGCGATGTATAACAAATTTGATTCAGTTGTAACAAAACAAGTCAAGTTCCAAGTTTGCAAAAGAATGGAGCAAAACATAGGAAGGAAAAAGGGAGGGCATGTGAAGGGTAGGAGAGAATGATTAATAAAAAGCCACGATAATTGCCCTGCGCCTGCGTTCAATGACATGCAATGCTTCAGTGGTGGTCCAGGGACTGTTCAAGCCTGGACCACCAAAATGCTCCATGTTTCAGAAGGTCAGCCCCTGGTGAATGGCCCTCGTGACGGCTCATGGATCCTCCGATAACAAACCAGGGGTCCTGTCAACGAAATTGATTCCGGGTCCATGGAAGACCGAGATACGAAGTTCTGGAATCTAGATGGGTCTCTGTCGCATCATGTTACGCGTTCCTGCATCTTACTCTGAAGGTTTGATCACCCACAAGGAATTGTTTTTCTGCTACTCTATGATACAAATCTCGCGATGCTTCACCATGCGAAAGAACAGGCCATAAGGAATTGCTCAAACTGAAACTACCCATTCCATTTCTCAAACATTAGCAATCTACCAAAATAACTTTCCTTTTGCGCAACATGTCCCTTAAAAGTGTTAGTCCCCCTTATTTGTGGGGAGACTTAGTTAATTAATTACCCCTGTTCCCCAGATTAAAGGGCCTTTGCTATGACCGGGATAACGGCGATCACCTGAATTGACAGCAAAAGCAAAAGAAGAAACAGACGGACGTCGCGTGCTTGGCTAAGATACTTGGCTTCGATTAGCGGGAGGAGAGACGGGATCAGATCGACAACGTCAACGTTTGCCAAGAGAAGGGATGGGAGTCGCATGGCTGGCATGGATAAACGCCGACAAGGAAATTGCATGGCATCAAGGGCGGTTTATTGGAGTATCCGATTATCCGGACATATGTGAGTGATTTACATTAACATCATAGATTCATTTATAGACGTTTAATTATATAAGCGAGATAATACGAGCGCTGACTGAAGAGAACTCGGAGGGTAACCTCAATTGCATCAAACAATTCATAAATATTAATGAAGCCCGTGCCGTTTATCCGTACACAACTTCGTATTATATGCCGACAGCCCAAGGATGGCTTACAGATGTGCGGCTCGGTGTCTACACCAATCAACCAATAACCACTCAAGCCAAGCAACAACTTATAAACATCATGATCTCAAGAAACATCACTCAGACCATTGTACTCCGTAACTCATGCATAAGGAACAACTTTAGACCGGCATGACATAATTGTCATCCGCCAACATCACACCATGAACCTTGAAGGCATGGCATCTCCGCATTCGCACTGAGGGAATAACTTCATTATCAAACCTCATCACCATGTCCTACTCTTTGACAAAACAGCTTCTCGCCTCAGACGAGCAAGCTTACAAGAAAGCAACCCAGTCAGAATTCCTCCGTCTGGCAGGCAATGGCAAAGCTTCAAAAGACATCCTAGGCCGCTGGCTCGCAAATGACCGTCTCTACATCCACAGCTACTGTCGCGGTCTCGGTCGTCTGCTCAGTTTTCTCCAGTATCCTGATACAGTACAGCAGAATGTAAAGCCCGACTCTGCAACACAACTTCTGGATTGGATTGTCGCTGCTCTTGTGAATATCCGCCGAGAGGAAAAGTTCTTTATCAACACGGCTTTCGAGTACGGTATCAACATCAACCTCGAAACCAAGGACGGAAAGGTTCAGTCAAGTACCAAACTCGAAGGTCTTCGTCGTTGGGAAGCTCTGTACGCCTCTGTAGCGCCTAACGAAAAGGATGTGCTTCCTTGGCTTGAAGCTGCTGTGATCTATTGGGGAACGGAAAAGTGCTATTTGGATGCTTGGTCGTGGGCAAAGGCGCAGCTTGATGATAGTGATGGAACCAATGATGCTGATGGTGGAGCTGTGAGGAAGGAGTTCATTAACAATTGGACTTGTAAGGAGTTTGTTGACTTTGTGGATGACCTGGGAAAGATCATTGATGATGCTGTTGCAAAGGTTGTTGAGAAGGGTGAGGATAAGGAGAAGCTGTTTAAGAGGGTTCAAGGGAAGTGGCATGATGTTTTGGAGGCAGAGGAGGCTTTCTGGCCAGC
Organism: Fusarium coffeatum; assembly: GCF_003316985.1. Lineage (NCBI taxonomy): Eukaryota > Fungi > Ascomycota > Sordariomycetes > Hypocreales > Nectriaceae > Fusarium > Fusarium coffeatum. The sequence continues at coordinate 212,819 of NW_022157900.1, read as the reverse complement.
TGTTTAAACGAATCCACAGCTAAGCATTCATAGTCAACCCAAGTGAGCTTCAATGTCACTTCACCTCCATACAGGTCATCAAAGGGTATCCGTCAAATTGAGATCTAAACTTTTCCCCAACGCCGTACAATGCAAACACACGCTTAAAACTGCACCCGTCTCTTTCGTCCAGTATACTTGGACGTCGACTTGACAATCTTTCCCTTACGCTCCATCTGCTCCTTCTTCTTGACGATCCAAGCCTTGCTACCCTTGGACATATTCGGAGCATGAGTCTTGATAGACCGTCTAGCATCCTCAACATCAACTCCATCCATACCATCAACAACACCAGTAATATCACCACCCTTCTTGGTCAAATCGCCTCCGCCGACGGTGAGGACGAGGTACAGCTTCTGGTTCTTGGTGCCGGGATCGTCTTCGAGCATACCGGCGCCGAAACCGGCTTTCACGGCCGCTTGGGTGATCATTTGTCGCTGGTCGTCGTTTTTGGGATAGAATTGGCAGACTGCGCGACCGCCGCGCTTGAGAGAGGCGTAGAGACCGTTGAAGAAGCGAGTCAGGCGACCGACGGGGGATGTGTCGCTTGTTTCAGCACTGCAGAGCCATTGAATAGCAGAGATACTAATCGCCGCATCAAAAGTACCCGCTCGGAAAGGAACGCCCTGTCCAATATCTGCCAGCATCAAATCACCCTCCACATCTCTCTGCAGCGCAATATCCAGCATCGAAGGTGAAACGTCCATTCCAATCCAAGTGTGAGGGCCGCCATCTTCAGGTTCGACAGAAGACAAGATTTCGCCGGAAAGACCGCTACCGCAGCCGATGTCGAGAATGAGGGATGGGGACTTGAGATCGAGAAGTTCGAGGGCTCGTCTTGTCATTGAGGCTTGAATGTTCTGGATTCGAGAACTTGTTGTGTACTTTCGTGCTTCGGTATCGTCATAGTGGACGTCGGCCGCGCTGTTTGTGTGAGTTTGAGGGGCATGGCGGGGTTGGAGGGACATACAGGGTATCCTCAGGACGAGACATGGTGAATAATGTGTCGCAACTTCAACTTTAGGTGTTTCCGATTCGAATAACAGCGTGCAACAAAACGAATGGGTCAAGAAGCCTGCAGCGCACCTTATCGCCGATATTCTTGGTAGAAATTTCTTGGGTATCGATAAGACTTCTCGATGGTGGGGTAACGGCCCGGAGTTACTACACCTCCGAAATCGATGAAAAATGATTGGCAAAAACGTGTCCCTTTTCTGCCTCCTTTCTGAAACCTGAATACTTACGTATCTCCCCTCCCTGGGAAACCTCTCTCTCCCAACATGTGAGCCTTTGACGATCAGTTGCTTGCACAAACACAGCAACCATGTGGATTTTACCTCTTGTCGGCTACGTAGGAACCCTCCTGGGTTTCTGCTTTTTGACTCTCGCTATTGCATCAGGTCTTTATTACTTGTCGGAACTCGTCGAGGAGCATAGCGTCATTGCGAAGCGATTCCTTACGCGTCTCATCTACAGCGTCATTGTGGTTCAGTTGATTCTTTGGCTGGTTGATGGATTCCCTTTCTGGGCTACTATCTTGACGATTGTATCCCATGTTGTCTATCTGGGGAATATGCGACGCTTTCCTTTTGTGAAGCTGACAGATCCTTTGTTCCTGGCATCTTGTGGTATGTCGATCTCTTTAGAGGCACGAACTCTGTCTAACAAGCGCAGTTCTTGTCCTGGTCAACCACTACGTATGGTTCCGACACTTTTCCGATGCCCAATCGCGCGCGTACCAGCGAACCTCGTTCTACGACAAGGCGGATGTTCCTAGCTTTGCGCAAATCGCGTCGTACTTTGGTCTTTGCGTGTGGCTTGTACCATTTGCGCTTTTCGTCAGTTTGTCTGCTGGCGATAATGTCCTTCCTACCATGGGAACAGAGCCTGTTCATGGGCTCGATGGAAGAGGCAAGCCTCAGGGCATGATCAAAGCTCTTGTTGGTCAAATTCAGGGAGCGCTTGGTCAGATTTTCGGGTCGAATGCGTCGCCTGGTCTTGCTCGGCCGTAAAGGTTGAGTTGTGGATTGAAACATTCACGAGGGCTGCATGACGAGCCGAAATGCTCGTCTACTGTACGGACTACGACCTGGGTAAGCTTTGACATTTCTTTTACTACACTCCCTCCCAAATGATGACTTAAAAACTTCACGCTAGATTGTATTTGAAAAACTTTTATGATTTTTTTATAAGTTTCCTGATATACCCTCTCATTCACAATATGTTCTCATGTCTTGATATGTTCAAGTTGCTGACCATACACAGACCAAGATGACCCTTCAGAGTTCAACATGTCTCAGAGTCATCGACGCATCATGCACAGCATGTATTGCTCCCATGGCCTCTCCTGCATTCGCATTGCTTGGCTCAGGATGGGCTGTATATTAAGGCTTCGTCTTATTGGCATCGCTTGGGTCGGGGTGGGCTGTCCAATCAGATCGTACTAGCTCATGTTGGCTACCCAGGGGGTAAATGAAGACTCTTTCGATTGAGAGATGGTCGTGTGTCACTGTGTCATGTCAGTATATATCGGACGTTCGTGCGAGCAGTCACGGGGCAATACCTCTTGGGTCTCGGACAGGAACCCTACTCGGCACTTCCCTGAGCAGCAGGGTTTTGGGAAGCAGTGTATGGGCTTGTGTTGGACGTGGTCTGAGTCTGCGTGCTAGATACAGGAATCGAACTACGAAGATAGAAAGGCATATCCTTCGTGCTCTCCCGCAACCATCGTTCCATCTGTGGTGAAAGTGTATTGCTCTGGTGTATAGAGTCTTGTCCAGGAGGGACCTGGGTATCACGCGAGTCGGCCATGATGAGGAAGAAGAAGAAGCAGAAGAACAAGAACAAGGGATTGATGGGGTGTTGAGTGCTTGTTGATGAATAGGATGTAGTGTCTGAAGAAGGGATGAATGCTTGGTACTGAGTATGAAGCAATGTCTTTGAGGCCCCGGGGCCCAGCTCCTTTTATGTCCATCATTGGAATCAGTTCTCTTGGAGAGTACGCGGCAGCATGCTGGTTGGGGTGGTTTACAAGTAAGTATTGCAGCGTCTGACATTTTGATAGCAAAAAGTGTTCAATTTATGAGATACTCCCTCAAATTCGATGTGCCTTCGGGAGTAAAAACGCCACAGGTTAGTTTGGGCGCGAAGTGGTTCCTGAAGTAATGGTTCGCCCGGAGTCGCGGACCATAGCGAACCACGCGACCACCCAAGGTCTCCCACGAGTTTCAGGGAAAGGCAGTCAAGTAAAGAGACCTGCGTTAATACACGTCATTGAAGGCCGTTTACGTACGGCTGGCACATTATATATTTGCCTATCTATTACCATTATCTACCACCACGGACGGATATCACAGGGTGCATGCTTGTGGCTGGAGTTCTCATTGATATAGTGAGTAAGAGCCAGGAACTTTAAACCATGCGGATCAATTAGGGCGGAAAGAAAGACTCCAGAAAGACCATGTAATAAGAGTATGGTATTATCACCACCCTGTATTTGTGATCTCATGGGTTGGGTCGACGGGTACCTCACTAAATACATAGGACGCTGTGATCGCGTGGAGCTAGACTTCTTTAGCTACAATTGAGTAATTAGTGATGAAGCTTGAAGCCAGCGTTCCCGCTCTGTCCGTCCCGCGCCGGGCTCCTCGAAGGGTCACATCTTGAAATTACCTACTGCTACCTTTTTGCAGAAGAAATAAGGCGGCCGCATACATCTGTCTAGCCACATCAACCTTCCTTTGTGTGGGGTGTAGGGCGGGGTGCGTTACGAAGAAAGAAGCTTGTCATTACCCTTCACCGCCACATTACCTTTTCTGAGCCTCATTTTGTTGAAGTTAGAACTGTGGCATCCTTGTCTCTCAAAAATACCAAGCCTCTGCCAAGCCCTTTGATGTCCACTGGGAGATGTGGGTAAACTGAGTGTAGCAGGACTCGGCCATTTCGGCATCAGTTGAAGGTTGACTATGCACACGCCCTGCCCTTCTCCCCTTTGCGCGTTCCTACAGTAGAGGAAGCTCGCTCGAGGCGAAAACATGCCCTCCACCGGTCTCGATATGTCATTGGTCACTCTCGAAGTTGGCTATTGCTCAATTGACATGTTGGCGATGCTTCTAATGCCAGAACCTAGGTTCCGAATAGACGACAGTTCCGTATTGTGTACTAGTTGCTGAATATAACCCTCATGCCTTGATCACATATACTACTAGAGTTTTGGGATTGGAAATAAAACCTTTGTGAATTACACAACCCCCAGGTCGCCAGTCCGATTTGCCTGCACCTGCTGTACAACAATGAACGATACACTACGCACGCTACCCCTTTCCCTGGTATACCTACCCTTTAAAGAGTGCTACTGATCTAATTAATTGGTATGTTTCCTCTGAGAGTGTCCCAAAAGAGCTTAAAACGAATAGCATCTTACTTGTTTACAATACATCGTTAGCTCCATGAGAGTTCCATGAGCAAAAGAAGGCGACAACAGTCCAACTTGTTTGGCTGTTGTCCTAGATGACCATAACGCATCGGCAGGTTGAGCGCTCAACTCTGTCAATATGAATGCGCTGACATGGAGGTCAAGCGACTGTTGTCGAGGCAAGAATAGAACGAACCAATCCCTTCACAACTAGACTGCGACACCTTGTCATGGGTCCTATATGCAGCTCAATGTTATTCATATAGCCGAAACTCGACACGGAAATCTGACACATCTCTATCTTGACTCAAGCAAGATGTGACATGATCGACGAAGCCTCGACGGCTGCGGCTGAATTGTAATGCGGGTGCCTCACGGTGATGCGGGCGCCTTTTGCTATGGGCTGCCATCCATATCGCAACATGCGGGTTCCTTACTAGCTGGACCACCCTCGAGCACAATAAGCGACCATCAAGGCACCAAATTATAAGAGATTAATGACTTTCTACAAACCATGCTTAGCCCGAAACGATAGACAACTCACAAACATTGAGCCCGTAATTCCCCTTCGATTCAACCCGGAAACAAGGCTTTGTCATCGACACACCAAACCCGATACGAAGTCAGTGTACTTTTTCTAGAAGTATACTTGTTTACGCACGTGCTCTCAATCTTCGTGCGTAAATAGTCATCCTTTCTGGCGTTAGATGGGATCAGGGTTTTGCAACTAATATCCATATCCTAACAATTGTATGGAATGAGGTTGGAGTGGGAAAACATCCCTCGGATGCTAGCCATTGTTCTATGGATGAAAGAATCCCTTTCTCAAGAACGTTGCTTCATTCAGCTCTGAACTAGGCAACTCTGATCTAATTCACTGGTAGCAGTCAAACTCAATTTTGCATACCGTGCGGTTAAGTGATGCTTGTCGAGATAATGATGTTGTCGTTGACGTCAAGCAATTAAGCTTAGGTGAGAGGTAGTCTGCGAGATCTGCAGGGCTGTCCATATCCCTGTCTTATCCCCAGAAGTTGAGCTGCCGTTCCGTCGCCAGCCCGGGTAGCGCTAACTGACTGAGAGGCCTGCCCTAGCTGGCTCCTTAGCTTCAGCCAGGGACTAGGATTGTATCTGTCAAATATTTGTTGAAAAAACAAGTATCTTGTTCCTTGGTCTGTGTTTCCTCTCAATGGATCACTTCGCATCTATCGTTCCGGTACTACTTACAATGTATCAATCTTGAGCATAATCCTCGGTTTGTACTGAGTACTCATACAAACCCAAGGTCCTTACAGACACTAGTTCAAGCGGATACAAGTACATAACGTTCGAAAATGATCTGAGACAATGTTCGGCAATCGAACGCCTTTTGCACAAACGAGAACGAAACGTCCATGCCAAAGTGGCACGCAGAGGGCGGAAATAATCGTGCAGGCAGTCGCATGGATAACCGCTGAGTAAAAACAAAGCTAGCAGGCCGGGGTGGAGTTTGAGATGAACTCAATAAGATTCGAAACGTATTGTATGCTTCTATTTGGGGGCTCGGCGATCAATCAGTAGTGCCTTGTACAGCGGCTTGGGGGTTGTGGCGTCCGCCAAGATCTGCAGGCACCTGGAAACAACAACCACCGCCATCAAACAAATTACAACCTGCATTAGCATCGAGTGATGCGTCAAAGATGATATGATTGTGGATGACAACACTTCTTAAGCATCGCGTCCTTCCTTGGCTTATGCTCGGGGAAGGCCTGAGCGCGACCTCTTACGGACACAGTGATGATATCGAACCAGGACGTTCCCTGCAAACACCTTATCGCGTCCCCGGCTTGTTGGAGGAGCTCCTTACAAGGCGACAACTATCTACATAAGTACAGTCAACGAATTTGGACCTATACATATACGGAAATGAGGCAACACTTAAGGCAAAGGCTAAGCATGCGGCTCGAGGCACCGTAACTCACCGACTATACTCACGGCCAGATAGTGAACCTCTCCAAGGACATGGGTACAAGACTCTTGCAACTGCATTGTTCGCGGCGTTCCCGATATATCTCATATTGAGCTTGCGGCAATGTTGGTCTGACATATCGCGTGCATGGTACAATAACAGTGAAGTCCAAAAGAGATAAATGGTCACTTGCTGTCGACCTAAGCCTCTATCTCTTCACACCATCCCCATACCGGTACGGGGCCGGTATGGAGATGGCATATCCAGTTTGTGAGAGTGCAGCGTACTGGTGGAGGAGGCTTATTGAGGGTGGTGTCGCTGACACTCGAGTCTTTTAGTAGTGCCAGGATGCCCAGAGAAATCCTGAAGTTCATAGATGACTAGTCGGATATGTTAAACATCAGTATCGCATTGTCAGGTGTAGTATGGTCTTGAGATAGTCAACTCAGCGGTGTCAGACCTAGCGGCCATTGGAACCCACCACACTTTTCACACTTAATCTTTCCCCATCCAAAATGTCTTCTCTTGGCTGATCAAGCACATTTCTTTTTATCACCTTCTCGTATACAGCTGTCTGGAATCCAAGCTTGTTCAACTTTGAGCCTGTGTGCCCCACGCATACGCATAGTTGTCTCCTGTCTTGGGGCTCACTCGTTCTATCATCCGAACTAGTGGAGGAGAGAACAACGTAGCGTGGCTCGGCTGTTCCGACTTTCAGCTCAAGAAAGGGAGGCAGCCATGGAAGCTTCATTGCTTATATGTCATTACATCATCATGCTATGAAGGCATGGTTAGTCAAACTGAATGCGCCTTGCATCATTGTGGCAGAGTCTAGTGGTCTAGATCTAGCGACTAGTACGTCGCTGTTCACGGATTATAGTAGAAGACACAGCTGCAACGTCCGTGTCGAGTCAATGTCTGTCTACGACGGGAAACTGGGGAATGAGGTTGAGATCAAGTTGATCGATTGTACCACCAGTTAGTGATGAGACTGCTGGGATCAAGCCATTAGCCTGTAGCGTACAATCAGGATACACGGATGGAGACGTGTTTTTCAAGGAAATTGCTTGAAACGGTGCGCTTCTAGCAAATGTGCGTAGTTTACGGATACTTTGGCAGATATTATTACAACTTGAAGTGGAATGACAAGCAAGGTTGACTTGAGCTGAAAGCTCCACTGATCTACAACTTGGCGGATCCTGCAGAGAATGGGGGATAGGATTACGGCACAAAGGCAACGACAATCACCGTTTCATTGCCCAGATAGTGGCGTTGAGACATTAACGGCTCGATGTATGCATACGTTCCTGACTTGGGCACTCTCCCTGGTGCCCGTAGTCAAAACTCCTGGGTAATCATTGGTCATCCTCAATGGCCCGGCAGTTGACAAACACAACTGCCGCTCAGATTATGTTGTATTAGAGTTGTGGTCCAAGCGAATATGGACTGCAGGCTATCCGGGGTGTTTTGGAGGGTCCATGACTTACCTAGGATCGCAAACTGCACTGCGTCGGTGATCTGGAGTCTGGTCTGCCGAGACTTGGCTAAGGAATAAACGATATAGGTACCATATTTTGCTGCACTGGCCTCGTGCAACTGATGGATCGAGGATACATGGCGAGAAAAGAGGACTAAGAAAGCGAGAAGAAGGCAACGGATGGGTAAGGCCACTTTTCTGGACCTCCTTGGCTATTGTAATTGATAGGCACTTATGACACGCTATTGGATTGAGCTCAGGTCAAGTGACTAGTTGTCGAGGTAGATCGGGAATAGAGTCACCCAATCCGGCTCCAGACAGATCGTATCGGTCCACATGGATATGCATGTTAAGATTACTCAGGCTAGTAAATCTGACAAGACAAAATAAACTTTGGCTATTTTCTAGAAAAAGAAAGGAAAAAGATCAAGATTGTATTTAATGATCGTCAAAGCGCAAAGTGGCTTGCTGGATATGCGGCCACATGGATCCTGCAGGCACCTTGTCACAAAATACGCCCGCCTTACCAGCCGCCAGCTCATCCATCTGCAAGTGAAGGGAAGGTTAAAGCCAAGCGAGCTCAATTACATCTTACAATCTACAATCGATCTCGTGTTGTTGAGCCTCATTTGCCTTACATGACCATATTAAGATTCCAGTTGGCTCAATTTCTCAGCATCTGGGTCGAGCTCATGACGATAACAAGCAGCATATCTCTGATGACTGGCCGATTACTCTTGTATCAGGATCTTAGAGGCAAAAGTAACTTTCGGACAGTCAAACATTCTTCAAATTGGAACTCGACTTCACTGCAGTCGGTCTCGTTGAACTGCTCCCGTCGCAAATGGAGGCATCTATCCGTGGAACTACCACATAGATATGAAACACGACTGGGAAATTTTGAGATCCTCTTTAAACCGTTATCGAGTATACAGTAGTCTCATGAGTCATTTTACACCTTACTAAAAACAAGATAGAGGGTGGATATATCCCAGTGTCTGACTGGGTCTCCTGGTCAACTGTCTGTTCACTGAGTTGCAACATAGTTATCATAGAGAGCAGCACCACAGGGGAGGTTACACATATCACTGAAATCACATTTGAGTACACGGTAGTGTTGTTATCTACTTTTTGCCTTTATAAAATAAGATGGTGGGCAGATATATCCTAGTGTCTGGGTCTTTTGATTGACTATTTAATTATTGACCGCACTGAGTTGGTAACATAGTTAAACGAACGTTTATCGCAAGTGTATAAGGACTTTGCTCACGAGCTCTCAGTCTCAATAAATCCTAACTGAACATGAACACGTTTTTTAAACCTTCGTGTGTAAGCCGTTGTCCTTGCCAACGTCGGATCCAATATCTCCCACAGTGGGATCACTCTTGCAACACCGCCCATCTTGCTGATGATTGCCATTTTACGCTTATGGCAGGATTTGAGAAGTGAAATATGTTTCGGTTGGCCAATTATTCTTTCAAGAGGGACCTGATCTGTGTCTGTTCGTCGTATAGCTGCATGATATACCTCGTACAGCAAGGCCCCGCTCTCATGGCTTCGTTTGTAACATCGTGTCGCCTTTATCATTGCATGGCTTTTATCTTCGCGTCGCTGTTCTTCGGTCCGGGTGGGCTGTATTCTAAGATCATCCTGGTTCATGTTGACCACCAATGGATAGCACGAAGACCATTTCGTTTGAGCAACACATGTTTTACTGTGCATCATGTCACTATGGGTCGCATACGGAGCAATTGGTCGTAGGGCAATACATACCCTCCCAGGTCTCAGACAACGCCTATTTGGCGCTCCCCTGAGTAGCTGGGTTTTGTGAAGCAGTGGATGGGCTTGAGTTGGTGGTCTGAGTCTGCGTGCTAGGTATAGGGATTGAACTTGGAAGATACCACGGCATCTCCTTCTTACTCTCCCGTAACCATCGTTCTATCTGAGGCGAAAGTGTATTGCTCTGAGCTACAGAAGCTTGTCCTTTCGGGACTTGAGCATCGTGCGTATCGGACATGGTGAATTGAATCACCAAGAGAATAAATAAGCAAGAAAGGGGGTCAAGTAAGAACAATCAAGTACTATACGAAGAAGAAGAAAGGGCATGACCTTCAATGAGTTGGGCAAGGGATTGCGCAAGAAGTTGATTGCCGTCTGCTTGAGATGAGCTTTCCATTCAAACACAAAACATAGGGAACGCCAATATTTATACTTGAATCAACCACTTCAGCAAGGGCAGCCATATCAGAAAGGCGACCCATGCGAATGATTGACCACCTCCAGCGAGTCCTTGCTGCTGAGGCTAGCATTACAGCTCATAGGTGTGGCAGGGCTGTGGCAGCTCATTGAGGCGGCAGAGATATGGACGTAGAGAGAATGGGCAGCCCTCATGGGGAAAGAAAAACATAAGACTCTACCCCACCAAATTTTGATGGTACAGTACCTCTGCGAGTCTTGTATTTTATTAGACCGCATTAAGAGAAGTGCACGGGATGATGTGATGAGGTTTCGGCCGAGCTCTGTTTACGTATTGAAAGTTGACGACAAACCCCCAGGGTACAAGTACGGCCCCGTGGTTCCGTACCGCACTGAGCCGAGAGATGAATACATATGACCTGGCATGAGCACGCTAGACCGGGCTGGTACTGTAGGGTGGGTGTGGCACTGCAGATAGGATGTCTCATTAAGGCATCCATCTAGTTTATGATTTACTGTCGCATTTTGGTGCTAATTCTTATCGAGGGGAATGATTCTATGCATTCGAGTTTGGAGCGTTCGCTAACAGATTGAAGAAACAACCGCCGTTATTCAGAGCTCATTTACAGTCCTGATACACTCTGTTGTTGGTCGTGTCATGCTATGTTCTAGTGCAGATGTACAGTTGGATAGATTTTATAATCGCAATTAACTTACCGCCGCGTTGATACAATCCTTGCAAGATATGATCGACGAGCGAGTGCCCCTACAGACCATCTAGAAACAGACCAGAAGCGCGGCCCGGGATCCGTCACCAGCTATGAAGTCTACCGAACTGACGGTTCCAAGCGGGGGTAGACGTTTGGCTTCCAAGCCCTGTCAAATTATTTAGACCGTCATGGCTTGAATCTTGTTTTGCTTGCCTCGAGATCGAGTAACCTGCTGAATTGGTGCCTCCCCGGCTAGCCAACGGGTACCTACCTACGCAGATAAAGACACATTTGACATAAGGTTTAAGGCACAGTGACTCGTGACTCTAACAATGAATAATCTCAAAGCCAAGCTTACAAAATAGCTTCTCAACAAAACCTCAGTTTCTTTGGGTATTGCAAGATCACAAGACTATTGTTTCATCCCACGACTAAGTGCCTATTTGAAGGCAAGATGTTCACTCAGAAGCCTTGTTGCGGGCGCCTTCATAACCACCACTCTCGTCTTATGATGACGCCCTCAATGTCACATTTTCTCTTCCCGACGGCTCAATTGAGCTGCATTTCTGAGCATTTCTGAAAAGCAACTACTAGAAGGATAAAGATGCATGAGGTGGGTAAGGCTGTGTTGGCACAGCTTTGCCCAATACCTTGATTTGTATGTACAAAGCAGAAAAATACAACATCATGGGAAAGTGATCATGGTGTCGCTGATGGTGTCCCTGGCAATGACAGGCATGTCAGGGGCATCCCCTGGCTGGATTCGGCTCATGGTGAGATTGTAACACATCCTTGTGGCTGAGCATCGGCTCTGGTTCCCGAGCTGTACGTATCAAATGGTCGAGGCCAGCGACAAAAACAGAATCAACCGATCACGTGTGCGCGCAGTCACAGCTTGACAGCCAAATCTCAGTCCTAGATGAGCCTCACTTTCTGCTGACCCCGATCACGTGTTCGGGGATATCGCTAAAAGAGTCCCTCTGAGTAATGAAATCACACATCCAGCCGGTCATGACATGTCCGATAAGCTTCCCCGCATGACGATTACCGGCATCTTCGCGTTGTCAAAGCCGAGATACGCACCTACTATCAAGAGCATGCGGGGGAGGCGGGCAGGTTTCATGTTTTGGCGTGTACCCCATCCTTTATTCCTCCACCCGTGCAGCCAGCTTCGGAAAAAGACCACAAGGCGTAAGGTAATTCTAAACATGGGCATTTTCCAACCGTCGATTTCCATACCTTGGCAATAATTACAGCAGGGTTGATTAAAGAGTATGCGCCTATCTTCCTAACTCCAATCAAGAGAGAGCCGTTGACTCGACAGCTCATCCACCTCACAGAAGAGCGCTACATGTAATTTCCCGCCGCTCAGATCAACACTTCACATCCTGTCGCCACTGGAGGTTGAAACGAAACCTCTTTACACCGCTCTATAGTCCTTCAAAGTTGTGAGGCATGCTATCATCCTCTTACGTGGCCATGAGGCAAATCCAATTGCATCAAAGAGATTAGGCGGTTACCTCTTTTCACAGTCAATTCTGCAGCTAGTCAAGGTACATCACTACAATATAGTCCGACTTGTGGAGCTCACTATCCGTCGAGAACACTCGGAATGCAACGCATCTGCATTTGCAGGAACTCGCAGACTGAGAGTTGAGTCTGAGAGGCCCTAGGAACATCATTGCAGTTGATTCACGAAATAATCTACCCCCACGTTATTGACAAACCCTAGCACGATATAACTGACGTCAACACACGTGAGCGCCTATTCATGTTACACGGATCTAGAAACAGACGAGAAGCGCGGTATTGCCGGACCACATCTTGTTATCTTTCCCTCATTTAGTATGATCTACAAGCTACAGTAGCAATTGTCGCCAATCAATCGACGGGGAGATAAAGCACGAGACTCAAGCAGGTACTATACCACCAGAATGGCTCTCGTATTACTACCCCAGTCCTATCTTTTCTCTGCCGCGGCAGCCGACAGGCAGAGACCGTTTTCTAGACCCCATTAGGCTCCGTTAAATTCGTTGGGCACCGTTTGAGTGGGCTCTGATGGATCCGGGGTCGTATTCAGACCTAGGCAGGTACAGCGCCAAATTTGGATCGAAGCAGGTAGGTGCCGAAGGGATGGGCGGGACGGGAGTAAGGTTGTCTTTTGCATATTGCCTCCTAATGTGATCATGGATGCCAAGATCCGTGAGTAAATGCCAAGAACTCGGCAAGGCGTCACGGGCATCGTCTTGTGGAAACGGCTCTCTACGCGCTGCACAAGCTGGCATCCTTGCGTAAGATCCTCTATTTTGTATCAATCGAGTAAACAAAGCCAGTGCTAGGGTAGTATCACAAGTCCAGCATCTTGTAGTTGGTGTCTCATAAATGTGATGGTAAATAAGGCGTCCGCAAAACCATTCCGTATAAACGCTGTTTCGAAGGGTAGACAGGATAATCACAAGTAAAAGCAAGAATAGTGAGTGAGAATGGGGAGGTATTCAGACCTTTACTGCGTTGGAGGCCATGATAGATGGCCAAGATGATATCACAACTCACAATTGCTTCGTTCTAGAACCATGGGCGACACGTACTCTTTGTACTCTTTGTTTACAAGTTGCTTTCACTCTTTACAAAAGATACCTATCGACAACAATCTCGTCGAGATCCCCACCTTGGCCTCTACTGAAGAACTACCTAGTTGAAGATATCTTACACATCAGAGACATTCTCTCTCCATGCTACGATTACGTAGCGATACAGTTGGCTTCGGATCACACTCTCAGCTGCACATAGCTCTCGGAGCTACGTAGCTGCATAAACGCTTGTGGGAACGAACTTCTTGGCGGTCTCGGCCAAGTCCAGCCTCTGCCGTAACTTACACTACACATTACGTACGAGCTATTCTCGAAAGCCCAGGGTTAGCAGCGCTTATTATTCGAGGCCAGCAGGGAATTCAGACGGAAGGTTTAAGGCAACCGCTCACTTGTGACCAGTAACGGTTCCCCAGTTGAGTATTTGCTTGCTACTGAGTCTTCTCGAAGCGGTGAAACAAGACACCAACATCAGGACATGCATAGAACATACATAACGTCCACATGGCCGATAAGCTTCCCCACAAATGACTTCCGACGTTCGCCTCGACGGTCCGAGATCCATGATCCATACATAGAACAGCGTTTTAGCTTCAATATTGCAGGATCCTATCGTGTGGTTGTCTTTATAACCGTACGCGAATGCGAAAGAGTCGATTCAGCCTAATTCAACGTCGTATTCTCAGCCTCATCCCATACCAATCATCCATCCCAAGCCCCATGCAGACGCACCTCACTTCTCCCCAGGCGTCACACTTCCCTTATCCTTCTCCCCATGTCTCTCTCCCGCCCAGAACTTCTTATCAACCTTATCACCAGGCGCTCTGTTTCCCCGATCATGCTTCTCATCAAAGTCCCGGTTGTGCTCCTCAACCTCACGCTTCTGCTCCTCCGTCAAAGTGTCCGTCTGGTTGCCGGGAATGCTCTGGTTCGACACCTTGGGCTGAGGTGGTGCATTCTCGGAAGATGCATCGAGAGGTTCGCCTCCTCCTGTTCGACCCTTTGCATCGCCTTCTGCGAGGCCGTCGACGAAGCTGCCGTTGCTGTCTTTGACTTGTTCTTTGAAGAGGGGGCGGGCTTGGGAAAAGGGACGGATGAAGCGCGGGGCGATGCGGCTTGCTGGGCGGAGAGGAGTAAGGAAGCGCATGATGAATGTTTCAGTATCCGACAATTATGTGTTCTTTTTGATGTATTCGGATAGAGTGGTGTTTTGTTTGAGTTTGTTGATAAGTCAAGCTTGAAGCTAGAGCTACGAGCTCAAGTTAAGCTCTCCTCACCACACAATCATGACGTCAAGAAAATGACATCACAATAGCACGCAACGTGTAGCCGCTTTAAGCCGAGCAAGAGAGGGAAAAGAGCGATGATCGTTGATGGTTTTAAGACAAAACGATAATTGATGACGGATTATTCGTATAGGTCGGATCGACGTCGCATTATGGTTAATTCATGAGCTCCACATGCCCCAGATTTGGGAGATCGCCAAGCGAGTGAGGCTCTTGAACTTGAGTATTACCCTGAAGCTGTCCCGATACTCGTATGCAGGATGCATCTACTCTGCGAACTTGGGCAATGGTATCGTATCAAAATGTTGTTCTTACGTCTATATGGTCTATGTTGCATGGATAAGTAATTATTTCTAGAGAGTACACCAAAACTCCAAGCCACGTTCAACTCAATACCCATGGTCGTGTCGCCACCAGCCTCAACGTTATCACAACCCTTCCCGATAACGCGATGACTCCTTCAATTGGGCCTCAACACGCGTAGGCTCATACCTTCGACCCATCTCAACCTCACTATCACTCCTATCATCAAGCAACTGCTTCCCCTTCCCTCCTCGGAATTTGTCCTTGATGAACGAGAACAAACCAGGCATATCCGATAGAGGGCCCTGCATGATCCTCCCCGGATGAACAAAATTGAACGCCACCAGAGCCAAAATCATAGGCGCAGCTTCAAGAATGTAAAAATACACCTCGTGTGTGACGAGAGGATTGTCATGACCCATACCGCCTGAGAATTCGATGAGCCGATAAATAATTCGGACAGAGATCATGGCGAGCGAAAAGTAGAGTGCGCAGAGAAGTCTGCCCCAGTCGGAAGTTACCATGGTCCTGATACCGGTTTCGCCTCGAATCTCGTGCATTTTCCGCTGAAAGCAAATGCACAGGACCACAAAAACAACGATAAAGAACTCCTGCAGTCCAATACCACCCATGTAAATATGGATAGCCTCAAGCTGCTTATCAGGCGGCGATCCAGGACCTGCCAAACTTCCCCCGATAAGCTGCACGATAAACGACACGATATCGAGTCCGACAAAGATGGCCGCTAGAGTAACGGCTGGCATGCCGAGGAGGGTGTGGGTGGGGATGAAGTAGTACACCATTCGGCCGAGTGTCATGTACGCATATGCATTAACCCCTGTTCTTGTTAGTACCTTGTCGAATAGAGGGTCGAGAGACTTACAAACTGGGGCGAGGAGGATGAAGATCTGGAATACGAGGAGAACGCCGATGCTTTGTTGATGTTTTGTGCTGATGGCTCTGAATGTAAAGGCTGTTGTTTCCCAGATTCCTGCCATGATGATAACCCAGCACCAGGCCTAGAGGATGAGTTAGCCCTGAACGTAACACTGTCAGAAGAGGACATACCTTTTTGTATCGAGCAGCCTGCCAAACATGCATCCCCGTCACCACCGCAAAAAGTACAGCGAATGCCGCAGCAGCAGAAAAGCTTGGGTAGTAATTCCAATTGGCATTGCAAGTTCCAGGTGGAAGATAACCATTTTCGTCGGGTTCATGAGTCTGGATACATGTCGGGATGACGATTTGAATTGTCTTTGCGGGTTGGGTAAAGTATTTCTCTGTTGTACCGCCGATGGTGGCGATGTTTTTGGTGGTGGTGAACCAACCCTCTGGTGCGTCTGTCTGGCGTGGTGCAAGGGTGATTTGGTGGGGGTTTGTTCCAGTTTGGGTGGGTGCTGGAGAGGCGGTTGTGAGGGAGGCGCTGAGAAGGTAGAGGAGAAGGGCTCTGATATTGGAATTCATCTTGACTGTATTTATGATAATGATAATACTATTTTTCTCCGGACATTTCTGATCTTTTATATATCCTACTTGACTTGACTCTCTTGCAATGCCTCGTTAGTCCGAATGCCAAATGCGAGATGGTCTCGCCAATGCATGCGCATTCAATTGCGAGCCACCCAATCGCATAGCACCATTCGAAACCAGCCCACTACAGCCACCACTACGGCCCATCACTACGGCCTAAGCTAAGCCCTACAGACCATACTAATTTAGGCGCAGCCAAATTGCCTTGAATGGAAGAAGAATTGTTATTAAAAGATCCTGCATATGCATACTAAACTGATAAATAAGTCGCCTGTCCCCTTGGACATCCTCGAGTGACTGTCCGTTGCCAATTAAACCTGTCAGTCTGCCTCGTCAACCGCTCCTTTCGCAACATACAACCACCGTCTGGACTCTCCATTATAAAGTCCATTGTTTTTCTTGATGATGTGTCCCACACCAATGCCTCTCTGCGCCCCCCAAAACAAAATCCTTTCACCCTCTTTGATGAGGGCGGTAACGTCTCGTCGTTAACATCGTAATCCCCCGACAGATCAATGCCATGCTCAACTTCCACAATACGTCTCGATAGACTGTATACCATCGATGTATCCCATAAAGACTCTCTTTCGCTCGAGAGTCTGCGCATGAGAGCTAACCCTTCTATCCGTAAGGGCAGGTATCGACACTTGTACACTAAATTGTGAAGCATTATATTAAACCCTGTTTCGAAGGTGAATCTTGTTGGTTTCTTTCCACTGGCCTCAAGTATTCCTGCTGTTTTGCGCGCATATGTTAACATGTCAAGAAAATCGTCCTTGTGGGCGTCATAACACATCTCGTCCTTCTTTAAACACTCTGCCACAGACATTCTCATCGAGTGGTGTCGTGCCATGAGTGCCAAGGCCGCCGAGTCCTCTCGAACAGCGGCCGGTCTCGTGCATTGTAGTTTGTCGAATGCCTTCTTCCACGAGGCTAGGCCTTGTAGAACGCTAGCTTGAGCATCAAACACCTCCTGCGGGGCGTTCTCGAAAGGTTTTTCGAGACGATACGGACTTCCTGCACGAATGACTCGGACTCCTCTGAAGCAAAGGTCATCCATTACATACTGTGCCTCCTTCGTAGTAGAGAAGATAAGATAATCGCCCTCTTTCTTCGTGCTTTTCTCTTGGGGACATCCAACACTTTCGTCCATTAAAAATGTAGGAGAGACGCTGATTTGGTGGTATGTATTGGTAAGCCGAGAGTTGTGCCCTGCCGAATTGAGTAACTGCAAGCCATGCCGAGCATGGGTAATAGCCGTTGCACGATTGCCGCGCAGGAACTCAACGCATATGAACAGTATGCATACTAGCAAGACAGTGTCTACCGATGCTGGAGGACCTTGAACGAGCAGGTGAATAGCTTTGTTGTAATGCATGATGGCGAATCTATCAACCTCGGGCTTTGAATATTCAAAGTCTTCAAAAAGCTGACTGATAGAAAGCACAGCATGTCGCACCGCAGGTTCAGCATGTGTCATCCGCGCTACAAAGTACGTCCAGAATGATCCACCAAACGGCCCGGATAGGGCTGGCGCAACTACATGATGGAAGAAGCTCAAACTGCGTACTTCACGCGCATTTGTAACAGGTATGAATCGGGGTTGAGGCGCTCGTAGAAGTTGATCCCAAGATATAGATCCAGCAGGAGGAGGACTATAACCGTCGCAGACACGCCCCGTCGTCGTGCATCGTTTGCACTTGGGCCAAGTTTCGTCGCATTTTATTTTTCGGGACCTATGTACCGACCGATTAGTGATCACGATAAACGAAGAAGAAAAGAAAGTGTAACCAACTTGCATGTCTTGCAGCCCGTTTTTACTCTTTGGGTTCCTTCTCGAGGCATGATTTGTTTGTTGGTTTGGGATATGGATAAGGTTTTCCGAGGATTTTGAGGGTATCGTTTTCCGAGTATCGAGTGAAAGTTAAAGAGGATTCGGGTAGCGGGGGCACGAGGAGTCTCTGGTCAGCCAAGGCCTTGTCGTCTAGTGGAGAGATTGTCAGGGATTTAATGCATTGTCGTGAATTGCAAGTCGCTTAGCTTTGCTTGAGTCAAAGCACATTGCGGTACCGTACTGATGTTGAAGAGTCAACAGCAAAAATAGCAGAGCAATGTGCACCGACTCTCTACAGCGTATTGTCTCTATTAATTTAGTAACCGCACCTTCTTAACAAATTCTTTGCTCCGCAATCCAGACTTCTAAAAACGGGAAGGAATGACCACATCAGGACGTGGCGTTGCACTACTCAATCCTTAGGTGGAACTTCAACAAGTTCCCCGGGATTTGACCTGTCAAGAACCGTGAACCGCAACTCCACATCCCCTTTCAAACCGTTCAAGTCTCCTAGCAAGGATGCTCACACCGGCCAACTATACTAGTATTCAGCCTTATTATCGAATCGCTTTCCTCATTTGGTATGGATGCCTTGCCATTTATTACAAAGGTTCCTGACTATTCACAGGCTAATGAACTATACATGTTCCCATGCCCTGACAAGTAGCCCTTCCTGTGATCCTCTACCGCTTCCTCGCCCGGTCTTGGAATTCGATCTTCTATCGCCCAGGCAACTCTTTCCGCACCAATCTGTGCTCCTCCGAGGTTAGGCGCTGCAGGACCAAGACGTAGGGCTGCCAGTCTACCCATCATGAACAGCGGAACCTCATCATTCCACATGAGATCGTTGTTGATACAAGGGAAACCCCCTCTGCCCTCGATGGGATGCTTCTCCAGAATGGTCTGCAGATAAGGCAGAGACGAAAAGTCGGTTTGGATACCCGTTGCAAAGTACATGTAGTCCATGGCTGGCATCTCAACAGGTGGATTCGTCTGAACTGTCCATGTTCCGGTTTCTGCATCGAATGACGCATCGACGAGATTCGTTTCAGTGAAGAGCTCGAGTTTCTTTGTCGCAAGATGCTTCTTGAGACGCTTGTGGAACACAGGAGTGATACTTCCTCCCCCTCTAGCCTCCTTGATCATTTCGATGCGCTCATCATCGGAGTCAGCATAGTAAAACTGTGCTTGCTTCGCGTTTTTGAACTTGCCCATCCATTCGAGCGAGACGTCAAAATGCTTGATGCGAAGCGGTCCACGCATGACGTGCCAGACTTTTGTTACACCTTTGCGAATGGCTAGATCCGTCAACTGTGCCGACGTAAGACCGCCGCCCACGACGAGAATATTTGTCTGTCGACGCGCAGCGATTCTTTGCTTGACTAAGGGGTCTGGGAATTCTGTGATGTGCATGCTGTGACATGTCTGAGGGAGCTCAGTGTCTGGCATTGAGGGAATGTGTGGGATCTTGGCCACATTGGCAGGACCGACGGCCAACACGACTGTGCGAGCATAGCGACGGACTTTGTTGGATGTTACAGTGAAGAGTTTCTCTCCATCAAGAGAGATCCCTTTGACCTCACTGTAGTCGAGATGCTCCAGGGCTTCTTTGCGGATGATGTCTGGGCCAAGTCTATACCGAGCAGCCACCTTTTCGCAGTGATCACAGAAGAGAGCTGTAGAGGGGTTGTAATAGTCGTTGCGTTCTCTCACGTTGATATCAACACGAGCTTCCTGCCTGTATCAGGTTAGTTTGGTTCTATGATTCGTGTCGTGGTAACTCACCTTCGTCCACAAGCCTTCTGAGTACTCTTCTTCCTTCCGTGCTTACTAACTTCTTTACCCACACAGTTCCGAATCTCGATGAGCTCATTCTCCCTCTCATTCGCATACGCATGAGCAAGAAGTGCATCCCGATCAAGTGGATCAACATGCCACAGCATAGGACTTCTAAGATGGGAGATGTCATACATCTTGAAGAGTCTGTTCCAGCGACCCATCCACGTATCACTGTCAGCGTCCAGCACGAGCATCTTGTACTGTGGTTTTGCTTGTGTCTTGGGAGCTGTGATCTTGCCACTTCGGACATGCTTCAAGGGCATCTTGTTGCCGTACTTTGAGATCCAGTGGAAACGACGGTGTTCTTCGTCTGTGAAGAGTGCTGCGGGTGTGTGTTCGTGAAGACGAGCTGAGATGGCGAGACCACATGGGCCTGCGCCGATGATGAGCACATCATAGATCTCTTCTTCTGTTTTGATTGGGTCCATGGTGATGATACTTGGCAGGAGATTAGGGAGCAGAGAACGAAAGCAGAGGTCAAAGAGCAGAGCAGAATCGGGCGACGCTGGGTTATAAAGCATGCCCGAAGCCCATCTCATGAAGCAACTTTCCCCGCGAGAACCCTTTTGGCCATTTGAGATCATTCTGTCATTATGGCTTCAATTGAGCTTTGTCGTTGGTGACTATCGCCATACCCTGATGGACATCTCATCATGAGGACATCAAGGTGTCAGGAACTCAGGGTCCACTCCATCATGAGACCTCCAAAGTACATCTACTGATAAGATACTCATGATAAGTGAACAGATAGGGAAACTAGACGCTTACGACGCTTTAACACCAAGAATGTTTGCCCAGACTACTTGGCATTGAGGTAAGCTTGGCAGGTAGAACTCGAGATAAGGACAATTGAAGAGAAGACCAAATATAAAGGGCAATAGAATCGAATTAATTTAGAATGGAACTCAAGAATTTCTATCGTCTGCGCTATCTTTAAGCAATTTATTTACAACTGAATGAATTTTACGTGGGTGCGACGCTGAAGCCATTCAGACAACCCACTTGGCAGTCCAGCCACCTAAACCATGCAACCTATGAACAGCCTATGACAGCTTATGAACAACCTATGACATAACCAACCAAGATACGATCAGCATTTTTCGTCTATAATACGCGCTCCTCCCCATCACTAGTGATTCCACTCTGAATCCGTTGCATGTCCCAACGGTCCCGAAGCTGCGTAATCCGTTGTGACAAACGCTCGATCCACCTCACCCAAACCTTCAGCGCAATACTGTAACGTCTCAGCAATGTCGTGCGATCTATTCAATGGAGTCTTTTCATCGAGCAAAACATCGAATTCGACCCAGACACCATCGCCTGCGTGGTATGCTGTTACGTTCTTGAACCCTGTTACAACAGGCGCGAAACGGTATGCGAGATAGATGAGTTTCTTGAGGGTGTGGTCGTCGGCTGCTTCACCCGAGAGGCGTACAACGTTCTCGAAACAGGTATGACCCCAGTCGTAAATGATGAAGATAGACAAAAGACCGGCGCCGACGGGATCCAACCACCAAACATTGGCGCGGTATCCGATGAAGGGGAAGAGCAGTGACAGAGTGTTGAAGATAACGTCGGTTTTGCAATCCTGCACAAGCGCTTGCACCTGACTGGATTGGATAGGTCGACATCCAAGGCCAATAGCCCCCTTGAGGATAATCGTCGCCAGCAACGAAGCGATAGCAGCCCAACTGAGAATCTCGGCTTCAGCATGTGGAGGCATCAGACGGGAGAGAGACTCTTGGAGGATCTGCAGGAAAGAAATGACCATGATGATGGAGAATACCAGGATACCCAATGGTTCGAGACGTCTTTTACCAACGGGAAATCGACGCTGCATCGCTTGCAACCTCCAAAGGACGAGTCGACTTGTTGACCATACGATGAGTGTGCAGAGAAGGTCCAGCGCCGAGTCGACGAGCGATGCGACAAGGGAGAGAGACCCTGTGGTGAATACGGCGAAGGCTTTACCAGCCAGAAGAAGAATGTTGGCTATCACATTAATGTTGATGGCGAGATTGGCCCTCTTGGCTGCCTTTCGTCTCTTTTCCTTCTCCTCGTCAGGCAACAACTCTCCGATATTACCCTCCACACGCTGAATTCCACCACAGCGCTCCTGATCACCGTCGTGGTCAGGATCCGGATTCATCGACTCGAGAACATCGTCGGCAATGGCCATAACAACCGCGTCGACCTCCAACCAATCGTTCAACCGTTCATTTTGTTGTTCATAGAATTGGCGGAGCTTCTTGTTCTTCATCTGTTTGAGTTCCTCGTCCGACTTTCGATACTTTTCCAGACCCGATCGATCGATACCGTGCATGAGGGCGCGTTTGATCTCGCCACGACGAGCGTCTTCAAGAGCTGTTCTAGCAGCGTCCTGAAACTTCATAATCCGAGGTTTCGGTCGCGAATCCTTGTTTCCGATGCCGTAATCATAGTATCGACCGTTTTCGAGATCGCGAGGACCATCTTCATATTGAGGGCGTGCATCTTCACCGATGTGAGAGCCACGATGCCGAGCACCTTGATCAGCATTCCATTGTCGTCTACCAACCATCGTAACGAATAATAAGAGATGTGAGAATGATGGAAAAGAAGTTTGGTCCGAACAAAGAAGGTGTAAGCTCTTGTTTATTCCCGTCTTGCAACCCTGTAACCAATATGACGTCGGTGACGTAAATCCGGGGTTGACAGCGCAGATGCAACACGCGACAGGGTCAGGAACGAGCAGATCTCCACTGAATCGGAGAAATTATCAAGGAAATAGTGGCATTCCCTACTATTTTTATTTCCTATGTCTTGTTTTCTTTTTCCTGCGTCGAGTTGAACACGTAAGTGTGCTCGTGCCGAAAGCCGATATACCCAAAATCTCGTCGTCATGGGTCAGCCTGCTACGACATGATGAAGCTCAAGCGCGATCGGAGAAGGGCGGGAAGTTAATTCGTTTATTAATCGCGGTGGTTCTTGCATGATTTAGACCACTCTTGGAGTAGAAAGGTGCCTTTGTAAGGAACGATTCTTGGCCTGGTCATTGTCGCGTCGTGAAGTGTGAGGAAGGTACGAGACACGTGAGTGCTCGGTTGTCAGGTCAGTGACTGCCGCATCATCAATTCTGTAATACGATGCTTCAAAATAGTTTCAATGCTTACACTTTTCATCTTCTGCCCTTTTTATGCTATTTCTTATGGATACTCTACGCGATGAATCATGAAAACGCGCCGTGATCTGTTCCTGTGAAATGCGCTTTTGTTACCCTACACCACTGCAAGATCAATCTGCGGCGTTAGTGTGTGATCTCAGCGGCTCCAGACTTGGCAACAATCGTTTTCATTCAAGACGCACAACTGCCTTCTACTGCAGTCTCCGATGCTTGGATGGATGACCATGCTATGGAAAGACGGACAATAAACACTACGGCGAGTCAAGTCTTCGGTCTCGAGCTGTTGTGTCTCACTCTCAGTGGTTAGTGGCTGTTCACGGCCGTCTCACAGACTTATCATTGACCAATGCTTGCAGCATGATACAGACTCCTTACATTCGAGCCAAGAGTACTATCGCCAAGAGTACTATCCTTTTACCCGAACAAATTATTACAGTCGAGATATCCAAGAGCAAAAGACATCTGTGCAACAATGCAACCTCGCCCATGTTGTTGCTGCCCAAGACCCTCGAACTGCCGAGCCCCTTGGCTGCAGACGTTGGCCAACCCTAGAATTGATCTGCAAGCCACTGTCTCGATAGAGTCGGCAATTCGCCAACCCCTTCAACCACCACGCTCAGCCGACCGTCCCTGAATCGCCATACCAAGAGCAAAAAGAGAAGATGGCTCGAAGGCGCTTGTACTGCGTAATCTGGGAATCGAACCCAGGGCTCCCCGATGGCAACGGAGAATTTTACCACTAAACCAATTACGCGGTTGTTTGATGGAGATTCATGATCTCAGAAGCGTACAAGAATGCTATGGTGGAGCGATCGATTGTCCCACTGACCCGCAAGTGGACTTCAACGGGACCTCAACGCGGTGGACCCTGATCGTGTGAGGCATCGGGTATCAGCCGTCAAGAGCAATGACACGATTTGGTCACTTTTCAGTTCATGCATGTTGGAATCACCTTGTAGGATACTGATCTTCTTTATGACAGGGCTTAGAGGATTCCCTCTGATACCCCCACTTGACCGAAATCAATATCCATGAGAAACTCAGGAGAATTCTCGGTGGCGGCCGAGTCAGAACCTTGAATATATGGTAACGTCGCATCAGCCTCGAAAATCATTACGAACAGGAGCAAGGCCAGGGTTGCGGCAGCAGCAGGCAACGCCTTCCAAGGTGCCATCCGCAGTGACACAGACCAGAAAAAATGACTCCAGAACCAACAAACGAAATGGTTTGACCAATCTGGAAGTCCGGAAGCTTAGGCAAAGGTGCCGATCATCATACCTTGGCGGCTTGGCCTCCCAGACCGTTGTTCTCCAGCGAACCTTATTTATGAGACCCCTGCTTGAGTCTTCAGCAGCTGAACTGTGAGTATAATGATAAGGGCAGATCCCTTCCAGAAATAACGAAGGAACAGGCTTGGTTGTTTCACTACATATCGCGCTCAGGTCACAAGCAGGCCGCTCGTTTGTACATGACTCGAATTCGCAGTAAGCCCTGCTTAGCCTTTGTGGCGTAGCACTTTACCGTTAGCGCCGGTATTGACGATTCTGACATTACTCGACCGCTACTGTGTACGTAATTCTGTTGGACGACACTACCCACGATCTCTTTACCCTTTTGTCTCTAGATGCATGCCAAGTTTTCATGGAGTGTCACTGCAATGTCGATACTTTGATTGAATCGTATTCGATGTTGATGGCATATGGATTCATGGCATATGGATTCATGGCATATGGATTCATGGCATATGGATTTCTATCAACCAGATGTTCAATCAAGAGCAATACGAGCTCATGCCAACAAAACCTTTCCTATATGTATATCATTCACCACAAGGAAACCCCATCTTCAGAACCATTCGCCGAAGACATGTTACCCATCACGACACACGAAATGATGTGCGCAGGGCCTTTGTCATGCATCCAATGAAAGTCTAGCTCCGTCATCCTGGTACCTGGCACTCATTCTATATCCAGGGTTCCCCAGGCGCGGACTCTTGGATCTTCATCTGAATTCAACATCGTCTCGCTTTAGTGCGCCTCGCTATCACTCAGCTTGATTCAGTGCGACGGCAGTTCCTCTTCTGACCCCTGTCTCCTTGTCTAACTACGAAAATCATCGCAGATCTTCCCTTGCTCGATATTACACTCTAGTCCCTTCTGCCTTATGGGAAATGCATATAGATATGAGGCCCCTCTCGAGTGGGCCTCTCTTATTTCCCGTTACTACACGCTGGATTACATGTGAAGACGGAAATACCGAGTATTACATCTTTCAGTACGAAGCATCTTGGTTTCACTGTCAGAGTGGTGCCGACCTTCTTTCTTTCCTTTATACTATTATCAAGTTTGATTTACAATGACTGCCGAAAAGACCTTTTCACCCGACGCTGGTGTTATGAGCGCTATGCTCATCACCTTTACTGTCGCTACCATTCTTCTCATCTGCCGTCTGGTATCTCGAAAGATCACACATGTAGCCTTATGGTGGGATGACTATTTCTGTATAGTGTCATGGGTGAGTTACTGTCACTTTATCACTCGTTTTTATCAATATCTTACTGACTGTTCTTCAAGCTCGCCGCTGCTCTGTACTTTAGTTTTGCCATCTACTGTAAGTCTGCAAGTCTCTTACATAAATATCAATATACTAACCACTACACAGGGGCTGTTGTCATGGGCTTGGGGCATGTAAAGGCAGATGTCCCCGAACCACCCGAAAAGGTCGAAGAGTACGCTCGTTTTGGTCTTTTCATGGCCGAGTTCCTCTACGCCATGTCCCTCGGCTTTTCCAAACTTGCCATTCTTGGTTTCTACTGGCGCCTATTCGGTAGTGTTGCCAAAATCAGAATCGGAATCTACATTCTTCAAGCCAGCACAGTCATCTGGCTTACTATTCGAACCTTTATGACCATCTTTCATTGCGTTCCCGTCGAAGCATACTGGAACCATAACATCAAGGATGCTGTATGCGAAGTCGACCCAGCCAAATTTATGTTTGGTACAACTTTGGTTCATTTGATGCTTGAAGTTGCTGTGCTGTCGCTGCCTGTATTCCAGGTTAAGACTTTGAAGTTGAGAACGGGTCAGAAGGTTGCTGTTGTTGCTATGTTTATGTTTGGTATCTTGTGAGTTACCCTTACCTGATTGTTGTCTTGTTGCTGATTGTCGTAGTGTCTGTATTGCTTCAATCATTGTCCTCTACGAAGCTTTCACTCTGGACCCCACCACAACCGAGATGGCAAGGGATATTCGAGGAGTCATCATCTGGGCAGGTACTGAATCTTACCTAGCCATCATCTCTTGTAAGTCATCACTGCCAACATGTCATTGTCAATGGCTAACATCCTCAGCCTGCCTACCCATCATCAGACCCATCTTCCGCAAGATGCTGTCCGGCACAACACTCACCTCCAAGTCCAACTCATCCGGTCCCAACCCCATCAGTGGCTTGACAAGCAGCAAGGGCATCAAACTTTCAAACATCAACCGCGCAAAAGAGGTTGACGACAACAGTTCGCAGCGGGAACTGGCCGACATTGAAGATGGATCATCCGGCGATCCCGACTTTCACTCTTATCCTCAAAACAATACCACCATCATCGCTACGGATGATCGACCAGGCAGTAACCCTAGCAATGCCAACCCATATGCCATTCAGGTCAAGAATGAGACTAGAGTTTATTATGAGTCCAACTGGAAGCAGGAGAGGGATGGAAATCGTGGTGATGAGGCTGGTGATGCAGCTTTGCGTACGGGTGCCCATTTTACTGTTACGTCTGATGGACCACGCTATTGATGGGTCAACTTTCGCTTTTCTTGGTCATAGATATCCTTTAATGTCAATTATTCTTCACTTCGTTGATCATTGGTGTGGCATGAGCGCATCAGAGTTTTGGTGCTTCAAGGGTGTGACTTGAGGGAAACCATGACTTCAATCGTCTCGAGCGTGACGCGACCGCCTGGATCCGTCGGCACGGGCGCAAATGTCCATGATCGCAGTGACAATTGGACCTCCAAGTGATTCAAACGAGGTTCTCTCTCTCTCACACACACACACGAAAAGGTCACATCGGTAATGGTAACGCTGAATGATCATTCTTGTATTCTATCTAAACAATAACCTCCAAACCCAATCATCGCTCATCACAAAGGATATCAATACGTTCCAACGCCATTTACTCTAACCCATGTACCTAATATCCATCTCTTAATTTCCCATTCGCATGGCGTTCACAAGTCTATGTCGTGCACCCTCTCGGCGATCACTTCGTCCAGGACTCTCGCTATAAGACTCTTGACGACCGTAACCCTCATCTCCTAGGCCGACCTTTGAAGGACGGGGAGGTGGGGGAGGAGGAGCATGTCCAGGTTGGGCCTGTTGAGCCTGCTGGTGGTACACTGGCTCCCAATCACGGCTGGGCTCTTGTCGGTAGCCGTTCTGGTAGGAGTCTTGAGTTGGGACGGGAGGTCGGCTTGCTCGTTCCTCTCGCTCTTGCCGTTCTTGTCGCTCGTCCCGGCTGTCTCGGTTTCTACGGGTAGACTCGTGAGAGGTGCGAGGCTGGGGAGTGGGTTGTGTCTGGAGCAGTCCACCTTGGGATGCACCGTTCTGGGATGCATTGTTCTGGGGAATGTTCTGAGGCGCGCCAACCTGACGACGGGTCATCTGAGGAACTTGTTCTTCATCGTCTGTTGGGACATCATCATCTGGATCATCCTCGTATGCTCGCAACTCGCTTCGCATAGCGAGACTGGCACAGATAGCCTTGGCCTCTTCGATGGCCTTCTTCTGAGTTTGAAGAGTCTTGCGACGTTCGCGAGTCTCCTTGTTCTCGGCAGCAATAGCCTCAATGGTGGTGTCTTGCATGCGGAGGATCTCGATAGGATTGAAGAGACGCAGCATACCGAGAAGAAGGTGTCGCTCAACAACTTGAGTGATGACGTTGCGGGTAAAGATGCGAGCGGTAAGATCGTAGTAGATAAGCATCTTCTCCAGAACCTCCTCAGCTTCAGTGTAGGTACCGCCATTCTCGGTAGCCTCGGCGCGCCACTTGCGAAGACGATCCTCATACTCGGGGTCGAAAGGTTGAATCTCGAGCTCCATGTCGTCGGTAAGACGGCCGAGTTCGGTGTCGGCACTCTCATACAACTCCTTCATTCTCAGCTCGAGGAAGTGCATGCGAAGAGGATCACGCATGCGCATAGGCCAGACGTGGTCGATAACGTCTGCAAGAAACTCGTTGCAGATGACACCAACATTGTCCTTGTACTCTTGGGCAAGAACAGGCCAGTTTCGGGAGTAGTCTTGGAACAAGATGTAAGGTGCTCGGGGGTTGGAGTCGAGGGGCAATTCATTACCCCGGATTTGTCGGAGAAGAGGTTCAACTTCATACTCGGCAAAGTCTTTCTTGCTGCGATCGCCAATAGCGGAGGGAAGAGGTGTACCGTTTTGAGCGCCGTTTGCAGCATCGCCATTGGCACCGGCAGGAGGCGGATTCTGGAAGGTCACCTTACGACCGTGCTGTCGGAACCGTTTTGCGAAACGCTCACTCTCATCGCGGATACGAGCACGAAGCTTTTGCGACGGTGTACCCTTAGGGCTTGACTGTCTAGCAAAGAATCGCTCACCGAATGGGTTCTTGTAGTTACCGTTGACAGCAGGGGTGACAAGGTTGTTGGATGCTGTAAAGAGTTCACCCATCTGGAAACGCATCTCCTCTGGGGTATCTTTGCCAACGCCCATAGCCTTGAGTTGAGTCTCGCAGCCTTCCAGGGCTTGCTGAATCTGGCGACGTAGAGTCTTGACATGCTTGCCGATGTGTCGCTGAAGTTGAGTGCTCAGCTTTGCGCGGAGAGCACCAATACCCCACATCTCAGGAGGAAGAGTTGCCCATTTTCCACGGGAAAAGAACTCGGCTTCTCGGTTGGCGCGATCTTCGGGAGTCTGCCATTGCTCGCCTGGGCCGGGGTTGAGGAGGACAAACCAGCCAAGCTTGCAGCTGTTTTCTTGATCCTTGTTGGTAACAAGCTCAATAAACTTATCCTCGAGACCGATGCGCTCAGTCATGTCGGGCTTTGTGAGGACACCGATAGTGCGTGATCCCTTGGGATCAAAGTGACGGGCCTTCTTGAGGATAGGAGCTTGAACATAATCGTTGTTGCCGCCAATAACAGCAAGAATGATGGTTCGGGAGCTCTTCATGTATCGATCGGAAAGGGCTTCGATGGTTTGGATGTCGTTCTCGGATTGATCTCGGTTGGCGACACGAACAAGACCAGGCAAATCGACCAGAGTCAATAGTGGCATGTCGGGACCGCTCTTCTCAACAACGAGAATGTCGCGAGCGGCAAAGCGACCGGGGATACTTCGTGGAGCAATCAATTCTGTTGCATCACGCATCATCGCATCGAACGGTGTGTCACCAGTGACGTCGCCGCCATATTGAAGTAGACGGGCTTGGTCACTTTGAGGTCTGTTTTTGTCGGGAATGATGGAAACCTTTAATTTTGTTTCCTTTGCTCGTCGCATGCGAATCTCTGTCGCGAATCGTGTACAGGCGCCGGCCTCGCGAGGGAAGGGTGTACCGGTAAGAGCTTCGAGGACGGAACTCTTTCCAGCGGACTGGTCGCCCACGACGACAATTTGTGGAAGTTTGACATCGTCGAGCTGTGCGAATTGAAGCTTGTCGATGAGATCTAGAAGACTGCGTTGCTCGGTAGCAAGGCCCTGGTCTCCCAGGGAAGAATCGAGTGAAGGGCGCATGTTTTGCCTAGCAGAAAAATGAGAGTCAGCGGCTTGCTGGGCGTCTTGGTCTGGAGGTATGACGAACAGAGAGCCCATTCTCTCGCAGGCAAGGTATATGGAGCTGTAGTCGTAGCAGTTGTTGCAGTGAGTGTGGTGTTGTATTTGTATGTGTCTGATACAAGTTTAAATCAGGAAATGGGACGGAAAAGAGGGAATGGTTTCAGCCAGGGCATTCGTCATGGGTCATTTTATAAATGATGACGCTCGGGCTTTGATTCGTTCTTTCTTGGCTGCCTCTGCGACGGTTTGCGCGGCTGCCAAGCGTTCTTTGGGCTCAGAGGCGACACAGGTGATGCCCAGCCTTCTAGCGTCATGCCTGTCAAGCTGCGCCACACTCAACAGAAGCTCGGGGAAGTACAGATTTGTGGCGAATAGGTGTGGCTGTGCTGGTGAATTATGAAGCAACGCCACAGCAGTCTGTTGAGAATTGAGCAGGCAAAAATTTACGAGGTTTTCATGTTTGCAGTTCATCTCAGTGACAGTGAGTTTTTGTCTGCCTTCTCACTGCGTAGGCATCCAGCAAAATGGCTGCCTTGCCTATCTCCAGGTGCTGTTGTGGCTGACAAGCTAGAATGACGTAGCCCCACTACGCACGTACTGGCCGCGTCTTACACACCACATCTACGTCTTATCAACCTCAAAGAAATTCATGTCACTATCAAAAGAGGCTCAAGATCGGGTCGATCATTCTATATCCTATATCTAAACAGTCTAAGGACTGGTCTAAAATGTCGTAATCCTCTGAAATCCTTTCGTCTCTTAGATTGTCACTCCCAAACTCGGTTCACAGCGGGGACGACGGCTAGAGACAGGTGGGTGATGTGTGATGCGTCCCATGGCATCTACTCAGAGAACTTCTTGAACAGAGGCTCGGTATACCCTGAACCACGGAGGAGTTTCATTTCATCCTTGTATGTTAGCGACCTAACCATTT
This sequence comes from Fusarium coffeatum, assembly GCF_003316985.1. NCBI lineage: Eukaryota > Fungi > Ascomycota > Sordariomycetes > Hypocreales > Nectriaceae > Fusarium > Fusarium coffeatum. Next base: position 181,760 of record NW_022157900.1, on the reverse strand, counting down.
TCTGATTCTTCAACCCTTTTTCGTACAACGAAGCATCCTTGTTGACCAAGGTAAGCTTAGACTTTGCAGGGTATACACGGTCTATTCGAATATGCTGCGATGAGACACTGCTTCTAGTTTGTGTAGAAAGACTGACAAAGTGGCCAACTTGGGAGTTTCATTTTTCAACTCAAAATGCTTGGTGGCCACTCTGTTGTATAGTGCTGGGGTACAGAGGACTATCCGTGGTCGTAAGCGTGCTGTACATGATGTACCAACAGGCTGCTGAATCCTGAATCACCACGTCCGCATAGCTATTTGAAATTCCAAGCAGCGAGCAACCCTTTGCCGCCTTGGCATATGCCACCTCAAGCATCGCAACAGCAATGGAGAAGCATGAGAACCTTCGCTGGAGACACGTCAAGGATATCTCTTCGCAGTCTGAGGAAGTCGATCGGATCCTGTTTTGAAATGATGGGAAGGTGGCAAAATTTGTTGTTGTCCTCTTCTTAGTCGAGTGCCGAATCTACGTTTATCAATGTGTTGTCTTGTTTGTACGCATTGAAGGTTCTGTCACAAGAAAAACTCGAATATTCGTTGCCGAGCGTGCTATTCCTGGATCGAGTAAGTTAGTTATCAATCTCATATTGATAAATGCATCACATACCGACTGCTCAATATCGAGTCGAGCAAGATTGCATGACAATCATCAATCAATCAATTTTATGAATCACACGAAGCTGGGTACGCAGGAACGTGGTACCATGTTAAAAGTGTTGTTTTATTAAGTACGCATTGCGGGCATCTTTATCACCAGATGTGTCACAAGCAAACCCCGAGTAGTGGTACCATGTTGCTTAGAATCCGGCAGTTCAGAGTCTCGGACATCCTCTGTCCAGCTCCACTCCTCAAGATCGATCTCCATGACGCTCGGGATGAAGTCCTTCCAGGTAGGGGAGTGTTCCAAAGACCAGTAATAAAGAGCGCGCTTGGCATCCCGTGGGAGGACGCGGATGTCAGGCTTAGAAGCCCATTCGTCGAATGCGGGTTTCAGGGAGGCATAACTGGTGTTGGTGGATTCGAGAACGATCAAAAGAGTTCCAGACTCTTTTAGAGTGACTGTTCGAGTGACTGTGACAGTATCTTACCCTTCACTCATTTGACCTGTATATTGGGGACTTACGCCTCGGAAAAACTCAAAAATAGTTCCCCATCACTCATGCAGTCCGTGGATCTCTCGGAGACAGTCGCATCCTCGCTGTCATCATCATCTTGGACTTCTTTGATGTGACCCTTCAAGAGTTCGAGAATTTCCTGAAGAAGAAGACTGAGGGCATTTTTGGAAGGACGTTTGGCGCTGACGGTCCATAGACTGTCGCCGGTGTTCTTGCAGGAAGCGACTTCGCCGCCGACAGGTAAATCATCATTGATCTCAATGAAGAAGCAAGGGTCTTCATTGCGCTCGTAGTGCGCAATAGCAGCAGGGAGCCATTTGAAGATATGGTCTTCCCCGAACAGTTTGAGAAATTCTTGGTTCCCGTCCACGAACCTGCAGCCGAGATTATCTCGGGAGCCTAGAATCATGGTTAGTTTCCTCAGGCTTGATTAATGTCGGAACTATAGGAAGGGAAGCTACCTTTTTGTTCTGGACGTATGTCTTGAGCACAACCCAGTTGATATAGGTAGTCTTCTCCCCCATAGCAGTGTTTGGGGGAGGCATGTTGAGTGGCCGAGGTGTTGTAGTCTGCGGCAGGATGCTGCTCAGAAGAGCTAATCAGAGCGAGTGAAAGCTCAACATCTATCGGCCGATGGAAATATTGACATTCTTTTGATGAGGAGGTATCGACGGCTCGTTGGCAAAGATGGAGGCGGAAGCTGTTGGAAAGTGAGGAAATTGCTTTTGTGCTTCACGCAGGAGGAGGGATGTTGAGATCAAACCAGGCACCGACAGTTTGCGACAAGAGACTCGGAACTCATGTAGCAAATCAAAACCAAGCAGTAACCTGGCTTCCAGGCTGCCAACATCTTAGTCACAAGCGGAGAAAATAGTTACGGGAGCAGACTGTCCTTGCACTTGCTGGCACTGGCACACAGCTGGGCATATAGCTGCCGGTGATCCCAAGTGCAGATTGCGTATTCCTTGCCCTAGCCCTTTCAGGTGACGGCTAGGTAGTGATTTTATCTCCCTCTCCTTTACTTTTTTTCTCTTTTCCTTTTCCTTTCTCTCCATCACCAAACTCATCACGGTGATGATCCTTTTCCCTCCCACCAAACCTACCCCCATCGTCAAACAATCAAAAGAGATTTGATATTTTATTTCTCTTGCCTCAACTCGCTTTTCATCGATCTTCACTCTTCCCCATTCTGTGCTCATCTACAGAGTCCTCTCTCAGGTACGTCTTGTCCTTGGTGCCATGGCAAAAGACATGACTAAGCATTCTCCAGACTGTTGCTAGTACATTCACTCTCAACATGGCGCAATCTTCTGTTGATCATGAGTCGGTTCTCGCTTCTTCATCAGAGCCCGAATACATCACCCAAACCTTTCGCATCACCCGCCAGGAAGCCCTTGACAAGGCAGGCGATCTGGTTCACACTCTCATGTGTATCGATGTAGAGCAGAGCGCCCTCCGATCCCGCATGAAAGATTGGGCAGATGTTCACACCTTTCACGTTCTCCCCCGCGGCATGAAGAGCAGAGTTATTCGGTAGTACCAAAAATACTCTCCAGCTTCACCCGAACTCAGTCACTTTAAGGCCATGTTGGACGAAGACATGACTGAGACTTCCTGGGAAGAGCGAGTTCCAGGACCAAAGAAGGAGATCTTACGTTCAGACCTTGCCAAGCCGTGGCTTGATAAACTCAAGGACGTGATCTCTTATCTTCCTGACAGCGCGAAGCAGCAGCTGCTTGAGGGCGAGCTAATCATTCTCGCTTTGACCAACATCCTCGAATTACACGATGTCCTGCAGCAACAGCAAATCCAGCACGAAACGAAACAGGCCGATCTAGTTGAGGCCAACTTCGCCAAGTTCCAGGACGTAGCTGATCAAGTCAATCGTCTCGAGAAGGCTGTCAGTCGCCGCCCTTCTGGGTATCGCGGGTGGTCCTCCCATTCTGTTTCGGACATCAGAGTCCAGAAGCTGAAGGCCGTGTATGCTAAGCTTCAACAAGACAACATTGCTATTCCTCAAGAACTCGACCAGTTGGCCTCATGCATCTGTCCTCCTGACAAACTTACGGAAATTTTGAATCGAGAATAGCTTGAGGATATTCTCCAAACAGATGCGAAGAAGCTTCAGGAGATGATATGCGCTGTCCTCTCTGCTCTCATTGTCTCCGGAAGCTTGCTGGGTTATTGAAAGCTTTCAGCCGCCGTCGTCTTTTTGATTTTCACTTTGGGTTGCTTTGCTTCTTTTTTTCTACAATGCTCAGGATGTTGAGCATACACATGAACATGATGGTTCAGTATTGGCGATCTGATAATTATGAGGTCCGGACCCGCGCCAATACTTGAACTTGCCGCCTTCACCGAGGAAGAATTTCGTTCGGTTTGTCTTCCTCAAACCAAAAGTTATGATAGTTTAATTGAACATTGAAACATTGGAATCTGGCTTGTGTAATTACAGTGATACGTCTTTAGGTACCCGTGGTCCCAGACAATAACCATGGGCGAAGTGATTTGATGAGTTCATGACTGTTTGAGCCAGCCTACATGTGCAGAAGGTGGTCATTTCAGCTTCACACATTTCATCCTTCCCACGACTTGCCGTTGCTTCGGATATCATCTCGTTGTACGCCACCAGCATCTGGGTCGGCATCAGGATCGGCGATGTCTTCAGTAAAAGAGTCTTCGTTATCCGTGTCCGAGTTGCCTGTGCTATCGCTGTTTACTTCGATGGTGGACATCACAGCTGTGTCACTGTCTGAATCTAAGTGATCGCTATGACAAACGATACAACGGGTTGGGCTTGTAATCTGGTCGAATTCCTCGATGGTAAGATCAAATTCATTATCTTCGTAAACTGAAGAGTTGTCTTCCATATTTTCGACAAGTCGGACCTGTGTCAAGCTATTCGCATGGCAGGTATAAACACCAACAACCTGGTCTTCAACAACTACGTTTTGCTGAAACTACTTGGATACGCTGTTACTGGGATAGTTAAAAAGTTGATTGTCTCATCGTACAAGCAAAAGGGAAAGGGAAGCAAGTACTGCTCCAAAGATGCAAAAAGTGTGGTAAAGGTGGAATTTAACCACCGAAGTTGGACGAACAGGGAATCGAACCCTGGACCACTCCCATGCTAAGGGAGTATTATACCACTAAACCATTCGCCCAGTGAATTGTTGAAGATGTTAGCAGAATTTTCGCTCTATGTCGGCGGTCTGGGAGAATTGGTGATAGTTTGGTGGAGTTGAGTTTAGCAGAGTGGGTAAAGTGGCAGATTTGCATGGTGGGACCGCTCGGGCTCTGGCTGGTTGAGCCTATGTCTAAATGGGGCGGGTCTTGGCTGAACGATTCAACATGTAGTGAGGTCATTGAGGGATTGGCGAAATTGAGCCGCCATTGCAACAGAAGGGCCCGAGCCGGCGCTGCGACTTCGGATGGCGGGCTCAAGGTTGATGGGAACAGGCAAAGAAGCAACGGCGGGAACAAGAACGTTGGAGTTGTCGGCATTGGCGGGGCTGGTGGGGTTGCTACGGGAGTGGTAGGCAGCGGGGGCACGATGGAACCGCGCCACAAGGCGTCGTTTCCCAGTCACTTTATGTCATCCTGGACAAACTCTTAGATAAGTTTACTCTTCGCCCTAAATCAAAGACACCATTTTCTGACAATAGTTGACTACAAAGTAGGCGCTCTTCGCTTGTGATAATTTGAATACCAGATATATAGACGTTGAACGAAGTTGGATTTGCCATTAAGCGAACAAAGGAGCTGTTTTGATGTATTCATGCAAACCAGGGCGTTTGAGTGCGTTTGGCCTGCTTGTTCGACACAATGCCATGATCCAATATGCAAGTAGACAAAGAATATCGACCGTACCGAAGACTCCAAGCTGACAGAGAGATCTTCACCAACTCGAATCTGAGAGACTCAAAAACATATGCTATCTTTTAGTTTACAAACAGTGCGCTATCTCAGAAAAGATTCAAAACATGAAATACCTACCTCACCTAAGTTTAGACCATAGATGTAAGTTTAGAGTATCGTTAAATTCCTTAGTTCTCTCTGTCAGGAACTTCGTCTCAACTCCAGACATATACCACGACCGAAAATCAGAGACACGTGATCAACTTCTTGCACCGCTCTTCAAGTGACTACGTCCACGCAGGAGTGTCTGTAGATGCCACGAGCAGTATCCATCCCGAGAACATTGTCTCTCCCTTGGCACCAATCGGAATAGACTCCTGGCTCTCATCCTGACGGAGCTTCAGTGGTAGATCGTCGCTGCGGTCATGTCTTGGGTTGCATCGCTAGGGTGTTTGATGGTACCCCAGATCAGGCAGATAGGTTAAATGTAGATCGTTAAGAAGAGGAATAAGCAAACAGTGGTGGCGTCCATCGTAGTGGTCTTACCTGTACTATTTCAACATGAGTAAATCCGACAGCAATATCTAACAGCAGCAACATATAGTTTTAAACGAACAGGAGTGAAAGCAATAGCAATATGCAATAGCAGTATTAAACTACAGTAAATTGAACTGCAAAATTTCCAGTTCATCAAAGCCAAACACCTAAGAACCATGGTCTCAAATCAGCGGCAAGCTCATCATCATCAAAGTAAGCACAGAATTGAAAGTAAAATGAGTTCGCAAACTTATGATATTCAATCAAAGCGAGAGTCCTAATTACTATTGACAATCTTCCATCACGTAGACACTTCTTCCATCCAAAACATCCACTTAAGCGACCTCCTTGGTCTGAACCTGAGTCTGATGCTCGTCCTTGGTATCTCCAAAGTGAATCTGCTTCTCGACAGCGGCAGTGGCCTTCTCCTTGAGTTGATCGTCCTCGAACAGGAAAGCAAGTTCCTCCAGGGTGCGGCCACTGGTTTCGGGGTAGAGCCAGTAGACAATGCAGAACTCAAAGAAGATCCAACCACAGTAGATGGCAAGGTACTTCCACTGAATGGCATCGAGAGCGATGGAGTTGACGTTGGTGGAGAAGAAACCGGCGAGCTTTCCGAAAATTTGCTGGACACCGATACCACGGGATCGCATGGCATATGGCCAAAGTTCGACAAGGTAGGCTGAAAGTGTTAGTGATTTTCAAAGATCGAGCATAAGAGTTTGGACTTACTGTAGGTGAGGGCGTTGTTTCCAATGTTGTAGGTTGGCGAGTAGGCAAAGTAAAAGAACAACGCAGCGATACCAGCAGAGTTGTTCTTTTGGCCTTCAGGGGTTGCTTGGATTTGCTGGAGCGAGACGGTAATGGCGATGAATACGAGCAACATGAGCGAGGCTGAAAGCATGTACATGTTTCGACGCTTGAAGCGAGGGACGATAAGAGCAAGGGCCGTGGCGTTCATCAAATTCCAGCAAGCGTTAGCAAGGTTGATGCGGGTCTTTGTCCAGTCGGAGGTGTATCCCATGAGTTCGAAGAGTTTTGAAGAGTAGTAGCTCATAAGCGTGTTACCGGAAAGCTGAGTAAAGAGACCGATGAAGATGGTGACAACGAATCGACGACGCATACCGGCGGTGCGGACAACCTCGAGCCAGGATTGCTTGGAAGCTTCCATCTCGGCCTTGATTGTCTCACGGATCTGTACGATTTCGGCTTGGACGAGCTGGGAGTCTCGGTTGCCCTCGGCGTGGTACTTGATGAGAACCTCGGCGGCCTCCTCGGTGCGGTCCTTGGAGATGAGGAAACGGGGAGATTCAGGCAGGAGGCTGCTATTGTTAGTCTAGAACCGCGTTTCATCTCCGGAGCACTTACAAAACAGTGGCAATCTGAATCAGAGATGGGCAGATCTGGAGAAGGGAAGGGATTCTCCAGGCCCAGTTGGTCTTGATAGAGGTGGTGCCCATGGCGATGGCAGAGGCGGTGATTTGACCAATGAAGTAGGAGGAGTTGAAAAGAGAGGTCAAGGTAGCACGCTCCTTGGGGTAACCCAGCTCTCCGATGAGAGCGGCACCAGAAATGATACAGAAAAGGATTCCGGCTCCGAGAATCATACGAGCAACGATGTACATGCCAACTAGAAAATGTCAGTGACCGCGCCGTATTGGACTTTGAATATCTTACCGTGCTGGGCGAATCCTTGGATAATGGCACCGACAACCATGATGAGAGAACCAAGCATGATGGACCATCGTCGACCGTACTTCTGAGCAAACCAGGGTGCAACCGGGACGGCAAAGATGGAACCGAGCTGGTAGCAGGAGTTGACAAAGCCAAGCATACCGGGCTCGATGGCATATTTGCCTTTGTCGTCCATTCGTCCACCACCAAGATCTAGATATTCGTTAGTTGGGAGTAACCGAGTATTTGCTGTAGATCATACAGTGATGGAAGGTCTGCGAGTATTGCAGAGTGTTGATGAGCTGAGAATCGAAACCAGAGGTCATCTCAACACCCATACAACAGAAGAACAACCAGACGTAGAGGATACGAAGATTGGGCTTCTTGTACCATGGCACCTTATCCTCCTCGACGAGGCGGGTGACGATGGGATCGGCGGCACTACCAACGTTGACCATCGTGACGGTTTGGGTATCGACTCTGGGGTTGTAATGAATGCAATGCAGGTGCAAAGGGCGTGGACCGCTCTACTGGTAAGACAGTAGCAGTGGACAGTCAGTGCTGAAGAACTGGAACCAACAACGAAGAATTTCGATGGGGACACTGCAGATCATATTATATAGCCGTCTCCCCCAGGTTTCACGCGGTTAGATAAGATATAGGGAGCAAAGCTGTAGCGTAGCATGGCTAGAAACTACTGCTGCCCTAACGGTTGGATTTCCGAAATCTCCGCATTCACCAGTCGTCTGGGGTAAAACGTGGAGGTTCCGCACCCAAAACTTGCTTTGACCGCATGTCGGGGTTGCATCGCGATGTGTGATTCTGTAAGTCTCTGTCAGCAATTCGCACCACACCAGAAGAAACGATTCGTCCGCGTAACGTTTACCCCGGTCGGTCGACTCTCACCCGAAAACGGATTCTCGCCCCGAAGAGAGGAGACTCGGGCAAACTCAAGTACGGTTAAACGGACCGGCTGATGGAGGGAGTGGAGATGTGATGGCTGATTGGTTTATGCTTATGCTTAAAACCGCTGATCATCCCGTCTTTGGTTTGGGCGCTGGGATATGCCAGATCTAAAACTGTGTAGCACCTGACGCTCTACCGAAATTGCGGGGTTAGTCTGGAGACTGGAGATGGAGAAGGAGCTAGTCGAAGCTCTACTCCGACTCCGACTCGCAATTGCTCCATCAGAATTAGGCGAGGAAGGAGCTCAGACGATGATAACTAAATTATTGAACTCTGAACTCTAAAAGGCAGTAACGGCAAAATAACCGGCAAATTGCCAGCCACTCCAAACATCATGGCAAACTCTCTCAGCATTCATCTTCATCATCAACTACTGGAATTCGGTCAGAATTCTCGAAGCCAAGATCGTAGGGCATAAAACATTAAATTCTTGCAACCAACAGGTTGCATCAATCTCCAAATCCCTTGTCCTCAGCTCATCAACCATTCACCTGGGAAACCCTTAGTCTAGGTGCATAGTCTACCCGCTCTTCAGGCTAAATAGCTTCTTTGAAACACCCGGACAGACGCAGGTATTTATTGCCTTGGCACTCCCAGTCAATACCCCGGAAGGGTTGACAGTGAGCCCTCCTAAACTATAAACGTGGGATGACTGCACGGGTATACTGTCTACTGGGCTTGCCATTTCCGGATGAATCCTTTGAACGAAACGAGACTTTGCCATGTTTAAAGATGCAGTTTTCATCTTTTGGCTCAATGTCCTTTTGATCGGCCCGAAGGGGGTCACTTTTACAGAAGCTGTGTCCAATGAATGAGGATGGGTTGTCACAAAAGGGTTCATTTATACGAGTGTGATAGGTGGTAAACAACGGAAAGAGGCCAGACCATTCCAGTTCGTGGTGCAGTCTGGGGATAAAGCTTGGCATTTTTACAATCTGGGGAAGATAAGGTATGAGTCGTCATTATGGAGTGTTTGATGCATGGTCTTGTGGTTCAAGTGGCGTTCATTTGTTTACTACATTCAGCATGTTGGAGCGCTCAAGAGATGGAATCATCTCGCGACTTTACCCCAGCTTAGCCTAGCATTTACGCTGCTAGATTCTCGTATTCCACGTGCTAGACGAGATGCTTTTGTTACTTGGTAGCCTTCCAATGCTTACTGAGTCAGGTGAGATGTGTTATCTGATGAAGTGATCCAGGGTAATCTTACGGCGATGTTCTGTGCAGCGTACATAGTGGCTTCTAAAATTTCGCTTGATATCGTTAGGGCGTGTGGTCTAGGGGTATGATGTTCGCTTCGCATCTTTGTTGCAACTGCGAAAGGTCGAGGGTTCAATTCCCTCCTCGTCCAGCTTTTTGACCTTTTGTATCACAGTCAGACGGAATGTGATTGAAACAAACTCACGTTTTTGTTCCTTTTTGTCAAGCACAGACATGCTCATCATTCTAGCAGGTGCCTCTGTAACATTACAACCTACAGCAAACCTTTGAGATACAGATCACTCAAGGTCACACGCCCAGAATCAAAACGTCTCACAACAACTTCACACATGGAGTAATGTTTTCAAACGTTGCATCCGCTTGACCTTTGAATCCGCTCCGGCTATGTGCTCTGCGCTGTCAACTTGTATTGTCCTTCCGTGTCAACCATCATGTTAATATCAATCCAAGCCAGTATTAACGAAGACCCGCAAACTTGATCACGACTTGCGTGCCCTCAACCTCAACACTCGTCCCGAATTCACACCCTCACTGGACACCGCCGCCCCATCCTCATTCTCCCGAGAAGAACCATCCTCAGACTCAGAGGGAGGTGGTGAAAGTGGCTGCAAACCGTTTTCAAGACCCCTCGCGTTTTCCTCCAATTTCTTTTCAAGAGCCCTTACGCGTCCCTCCAATTTCCTCTGTTCATCCTTGATACTAGATCTCTCTTCTTCGTTCAAATCCATCTGTTTGTCCACATCTTCGTTTTCGCTGTGTTCTGAAGGAAATGGCGAAGATGGCTGCGATTCCTAATCGAGAGCCCTCGCGCGTTCCTCAGGCCTGGAAGAAGGTGGTGAAAGTGGCTGTAGTTTCTCTTCGAGACCCTTCGCGTATTCCTCTGATTTGGCCAATTCATCCATCAACTTAGATAGTTCTTGGTTGTTCAGCTCTATCTGTCGGTTCGCCGCTTCAGATTGTTTCTTGTTGTGTTCTGCGAAATCGTGCTCGAGTCCGAGGCGCGTCTTAATCTTGCCAATTAGAGCTTTGCGCTCTTTTTCGCTTTCTTCCCTCTGAACAGGCCGAGTGCATAAATCCACCCATCTTTCTATGTCCTTGTAAACATCTTCAAGGCGGGGCGTGACATTCTCCGTGCCTGACTGAACCTGTCCTTGAGGAAGCATCCGTCCTAAAAAGGACAAGGCATCTTCCATACCAGGATTTAGAACTTGTTCGGAACTTTGGCGATGAGTTGAAGATGACTGCGATTGGGGTGTCTCTGTGCTCGGTCGAGTCCGTCGTGGAGGAGGTATCTGTCCTTGTCGTGAGGAAGACATCGTCGAGTCTGTCGTAGGACAAGTGGTGTTGTTGTAAGACACTATGATTCTGCTTGATAACTCGGAACTGTTGAATAAACCGTTAACAAAACGTTGGTGATGATGGATGTTTCAAGATTTGAGGCACTTACTATTGTGTCTCGAACCCCCAAACATTTCGGATGGTCGGTCGCGACTGGACGAAGAAGGAGCAGGGAAGTGAGTAGAAGCAGGAACCATGCTCCTTTGATGTCGCACGGAATCCTAACGAGGCATCGTAGAAACTATATCATTGTGTCAAGGAAAGTTAGTCGAGAGGCTCCTTTCGGTTACCAATACTCATCTGTAGAACAGCAAACTGTGAAGATGAACATTACCTTAACTAAATGGTAAAGTTATAAAAAACACGTTATTGCGTTTAATTCGCATGGTCCTTCTTGATTCGCGATGTAATGCGGTTCAAGAAGGTCCGATGTGCACAAGGAATTTCAGAACGAACATTGGCTTGAGAATAGCTTTTGTTCACTCTGCAGCAGAAGAGTTGACGCCTAAGCCTCGCTTCGCATCTTTGCTGCAACTGCGAAAGGTCGAGGGTTCAATTCCCTCCTCATTCACCTTTTTTTTTTATACTTTTTGCACCACAGCAAAGCCTGGTCCGCTTATCCTGCACATCAGTCAATCTTAATAGATATATGATGTATTGGATGAGAAGCGCAATAACTCATTGCCGGATGATTATTATAAATAATCAGCTACTGTAAAGTAGATATCTGATTGATCCAACCTGCTGCTGAGCGTAACGTGATATAAGCAATATTTCCCCGCTTAGGAAATGTATCGCTTTAGCCTCTTCACCATCAACGTTTTGGAAGCTAATTGTTAGAGTTTCCATTTACCGATAAAACCGATCTTTACACAGGCAATCCACCTATCGTTACCCATAAGTACAGTGCACTTGTGAGCAGGGTCGGCGCAATGCCACTAATAGAGATTGTACGGCTACCTGGCACGCAGGATCAGGTTAATAAAACCTCGGATAGTAATACTGTGGCGAGTTCAAACTCCGACGACCTCTCGACTTCTTCATCTCTCGCCCAGCGTCTTTTTCTTAATGGTTTTGCTCGGACTGATTCCGACTACATCAGCAAAGGCGAAGCTTTGCGACACGCCACTGAAGCAGGCTCTACCTATTTAGTCAGACAACTCCTTGACAGTGGAGCTGACGTTAACCAAGTAGGAAATAGTGGTTGGACTAGCCTCCATCTTTCCGCTCAAGGCAGATACTCTTATGAGGTACTGGATATGTTAGTTACGGCTGGAGCGGATTTGGCAGCGACAGACCAAACATATGGTCTTACGGCGCTTCACTGCGCGGTTCTTACTGAAAGCCCAGATACTGTCCGTCTCCTGATCTCACGAGGTGCAGATATCAGTACTCGAAGCAAGGAAGGCTGTCATCCTTTGCACTATGCCGCGGACCAGGGATGCGTTGAAATCATCCAGGTCTTGATTGATGCCAACGCTGATATCGAATGCGTCGACGAGAGCGACGCCACTCCAATGCATCATGCATGTACCCATGGACACCCGGACGCAGTACGGCTCCTGATTGACTGTGGCGCCTTGATCTCGTCAAGAACTACAGATGGTGATACGCCCTTACATAACGCTGCTTCAAATCGAAGATGTGAGGTTGCGTAAGTCTTTCTTCTTCCAATCAATCTACCTGGACTCTTGCGGCTAACAACAATGCAACACTACAGAAGTCAGCTTTTGGGATGTGGAGCGGATGTTACATCTATTAACAGCATAAAAAGAACTCCCCTCCACGTTGCTGTCTCTACAAATTCCCTGACTACAGCGCAGATCCTGCTACACCATGGCAGCGACATTGAGTCAAAAGATGAAGATGGCGATACGCCTCTGGTAGTAGCAGTCCTGTTCAGCTTTATTGAAATGACCACCTTGCTACTGAAGAACGGTGCAAATATAGAGGTGAGATCTGAAACAGGGGAAACCCCACTGCACCTTACGATAAGGCACCACCTACGACAGATGGCACAACTCTTGGTTGAGAAAGGCGCTGATCTTGAAGCGAGAGATGAAAATGGTCGAACAGCAGTGTTAGCGGCCGCTGCCGAAGGAAAATTGGAGGTAGTTCGCTTCCTGGTCGATCAAGGTGCTGACGCAAAAGTGACATGCAACGGGGATAATTGCATATACCTTGCAACCCAGGCGGAGAGCAAACCCCTGATACGACTATTCGCTGGTCAAGGGGTCCCCATTGACTCTCCTTCTGAGCTGGGACATACGGCATTGATGCAAGCAGCTTACAGTGGCAACACGGAGATTGTTTCTCAATTGCTTCGACTGGGTGCCAATGTCGATGCACAGGATACGGACGGTTGGACACCGTTACACTATGCTTCAAGCGAAGGTCATGAACGGGTCGTCGAGATATTACTCGAAAACAGGGCGAATCCTACCATAGCGACACATGTATCAGGTGACCGCGCTTATGAGCTATCTCGAAACCAAAATTATGACAACATCACGGCACGGCTTAAGGAAAGTGTACCTATTTCTCTGGTTGCACAAGAAGAGTCTGATGCAAGATCTGTTACTGCATTGCTGAACGCAGCAGAGAGTGGTCACTTGGCCCGAGTTATTCAACTACTTGACGAGGGAGTCGACGCCAACTCGCTTGATATAGACGGTCGCAGTTCTCTCTCTCTTGCTGCAGAGCACGGATGGATCGATGTTATTTTGAATCTCACAGGCAGGAATGCAGACTTAGATTTGAAAGATGTCTATGGTGGATGTCCCCTCTGGTGGGCTGCGAGAAACGGCCACCAGGCTATCGTTGAGCACTTAATCAAGCAAGGAGCTTGCATTGACAGTGTGGATTTGGATGGACAATCTTCTTTATCCGCAGCATCACAGCATGGTCATTGGTCAACAGCTAAAACCCTCATCAATAATGGAGCCAACCTCAACTCTTCCACTTGCTATGGCAAGGCGGCCCTACATTTTGCGTCAGCGGCTGGTAATCTGGACCTGGTGAAGCTGCTACTGGAATCAGGGGTCCATGTCAAGTATAGGACTCCTAAGGGTGATTCTGCTATGTGTTTGGCAGAGAAGTATGGTCATCTAGAAGTGGCGAAAACTATCGAAGCTCACTCAATACGACGTGAAATTGAGCCAGACAAGCAGATTACTACCGGCGAAGAAACGTCTAATTCAGGACAGTCGATCGAACTTACGCCTGCTATTGATCGCCAGTACTATTCTGCGTTGGTGGAGGCCTCAAAAGACGGACGGTTGTTGATGATCGACTTTTTACTCAAATCAGGACTTAGAATTGACAATCACGACCATGGAAGGAGAGCTCTTTATGAATCTGTTTCTCATGGCCATGCTACAGCAGTTTCAGCACTTATCAAACATGGAGTCGACTTTCACCTTCGGGATCCAGAAGGCCGCAGCTTCATGTGGCTGGCCGCATCTCAAGGTCACACGGATGTTGTTGAAATACTTCATCAATCTGGAGTTAGTCTACATGAGACAGACAACGAGGGGCGAAGTCCAATTTTGGAAGCTACACGGAATGGTCACGAGACATGCACGTCACTTCTGCTTCGTCTTGGAGCAAAGACAGAATCAAGGGATCTCCAGGGCCAAGGACCACTTTGGCACGCAGTCAACCGCGGTCATGGTGTGATTGCTGGACTCTTAGTTGAGTATGGAGCCAATATAGAATGTTCTGACCTAAAGGGCTACACACCTCTCATGGTAGCTGTACAAAAGCGAGATCGTATACTAGCAAAGCTCTTGCTCGAGGCAGGGGCCAAGATGAGACCAGAACCTATCCGTAACTACTCGCCGTTATGCTGTGCAGCAGATAATGGTGATGAAGCTATCGTGGATTTACTTCTTGATCACCAGGCGGAGCTTAATTACCTTTCAGATAATAAGCGGACTGCACTCCATCTTGCGACACTTGCTGGAAATACTATGGTTATCAGGATGTTGATAGAAGCAGGTGCAAAGGTTGGACTACGGGATGCTGATGGCAGGACAGCCTTATCGCTAGCGAAGGAGGGCACTAATGATTCAGCTGTGAGATTACTGAGTCAAGCTGGTCGCTTACGCCAATCCAGCCATAAAACCGAAAGCCATGGAAAAAGAGCTTCATATCAGTATCAGGCTCTCGACAAGAAAGATCACATCCGTGTCCTTGAACTGCACCCCGGGTCTCCTGGCGACATACTATGCTTTGATCTGACTCACGTCCAGCTTGGATTCAATGCCTCATTCGAAGCCCTGTCTTACGAATGGCGTGACAAGCACGGATCAGTCCCAGTTCAATGTGACGATAAACAAATTCTTATTACCCCTAACTGCAAAGCGGCAATGGAGACTCTTCGATTGCGTTCGAAGCCAAGGTATTTATGGATTGACGCTATATGCATTAATCAAAAGGATGACCAGGAGCGAAACCAACAAGTGGCTATTATGGGAGATATCTTTTGCGCGGCAGACAAGGTCCTGATGTGGCTCGGTGAAGAAACGGAAACAACCCAGGAGGCTTTCGAAGCAATTCCAGCAATGGCCGAAGCCCACCGTATGATTCTCAAAAAGGAAGGAATGTTGAGCAGTCGATCGAAAATAGAAGGGGACCCGATTGAGCTGATGGAGGATCTGCTACTGGTGGAAGAGATCTTTGAGGGCTTCATGGACCTAGTAACTCGACCATATTGGACTCGAGCTTGGATCTTCCCTGAAATCATCATCGGTAGTTCTAAAGGCATTGCCATGTGTGGGAGTCAGTCTTGCTCCCAGGTGATGATGTTGAACGCCCTGCGGGCTTTTGAGACATATCCCTCTACTCCGAAGTTCCCAGTATCTTACATGATGTCGCATGAATTCAAAACCTCAGAGGAACATGGGTTTTCAGAGGAACATGAATCTTCGGAAGAAGATCAAAGTTCGGAGGATGATGAAGACTCAGATGATCAGAGGACGCTGGGAAAATTGGTTATGACACTCCACCAGCTGAACGCCACTGACCCCCGCGATAAAGTGTTTGCTGCTTTGGGGCTCGCATCAACCCGGAAGAAGCTGGTCGACCGACCCGTTGCCGATTACACTATGACTGTAGCGGAGGTCTACGTAAATGCTACTCGCTACATTTTCGACATAGATGGTATTACTTACGCTTGGCAACTTGGCATCCGACGTAGCACCAAAACGACACCCGACCTACCTTCATGGGTCCCTGATTTCAGGTCGAGAACAGAGGGAATACAAGAAAATCCTTTCAAGGACTCGTTCCTGATGTCGAGACTGAACATTATGGAAAATCCAATTACAACAGAAACTTCTCTTCATATCGGAGGTTGTATTGTCGATAAAGTTATTCTTAAGTGGACAATAACAAAAGACATGGACCTCGGTGAATTTCTTTCATCAGTCGTCCATGCACTCGCGAGGCATAACTATTGCATCTTCGATAAATACCCAGATAGTTGGCAGTCACATCATTACACGCAAGTGTGGAAAGGCAGCCGTCTTGCTATGCCGCGAGTATCTCTACTGACTGGGATAGAGGAAGAGAGACTCGAGCCACAAATACTCGACAGAACTTACGCTAGGGCACTTATAGATACCCTGATGGACTTCAACGAGCATCCTTCTATGACATATGAGGAGCTTACATCGATAGCTGTTGGGTTTCTGGCTTTTGTGCTGTTGGTAGAAGACGAACAACTACCGGGTGTCTTGGAGCAAACACCTGATTACGCGGAGCAA
The DNA here is from genome assembly GCF_003316985.1 of Fusarium coffeatum. Lineage (NCBI taxonomy): Eukaryota > Fungi > Ascomycota > Sordariomycetes > Hypocreales > Nectriaceae > Fusarium > Fusarium coffeatum. Next base: position 165,244 of record NW_022157900.1, on the reverse strand, counting down.
GCCAGCGAAATGTGGTTTGATCGACTTGATAATGAACCGAAGTCCAGAGACTCCGGTCTTACTAATGGCGAGTTGATGGAGAAGATGTTGAGATACGGTGCAGATATAGTCTTTACAGAGAACGGCTACTTTGGGATTACAAATGGTGGTGAAGCTTCAGTAGACATGGTAGTGGCAACGCTGGGCGACGAGGATGTCTTCCGACTACTGAGAAGGGGAGCTGGGCCAGAGCGGTATTATGAATACGTCGACGAGCTCTTTTTCAACTTCCTCGGCTTTGGATGGGACGGCATACCGGGTAGGTTTAAGGATATAAAGATAGAGAGGTTAGAGATTCGCTAAATATGTGAGGTAAAGAAAAAAGCAAAAAAGAACAGTAAGTGGAGAAGAAGAACGCTATATGTGCTGTGAAGAGCAGGGGAGAAATGCAAGATCATTGGGAATTGCCATATTTATGAGATTATATTTTCTACCAAGTGCTCTCCTAGGGATATGAGAATCGTCATCAACAACTATGCTATACAAGTTGACCAAGTCTATGCTATAATGCCTTCTTCAAATAGTCTTTCTACCAGCTCTCTGACACTTTCGATAAGGTTCTACATACAGAAGGAATTTAGAACGGGTATTCGCTTGTAAAAGTTTTTGTTCACTATGAACCTTATCAATCTAACTCCCCGGAGATACTAGGTTGCGAGGAAGCAGGCTTGAGATCGATACTTGATTTTGATGACAGGAAACTAAGCAGACCGCTGGCTTGTTTGTCCCGTCAATATAAGTTTCATTGATGCAATGATAGTTTCTACAATGCCCTCCTCAGGGCCTTCTGCGACATTATAAAAGCATGGCTCTTCAACTTCCCGAACTGTTTTCCTTCCCTCCTTTGTCTTCAAGAATTTGCGACCGACCCTCCGCGATATTTGGGTCATTGAAATACACAGTAGTAAGTGCCTTGAAACTATCATCAATACCAACGTTTGGCCAACGTCCTGCTCAACAGTTTCAACTTACCAAGGCGAATACAAATATCTTACAACAACGCAACTAAGATTCCAACATGTCTTCCTTCCCAGGAGGCCGCGCGCCTCCTCCACGAGACAATCGACCGGGCAGAGATGCATCGCAATCACAGCAGCGTCCACTAAACCCGCCCGCAATTCCCGACGAAAGAATTATGGTCAGCCTAAGACCTGTCTTCAACGATATACTGAGACTGGCTCAGTTACTCAACCAGTCCGTTGTCACCGAAGGAAATCAAAGACAGCGCTATGCTATAGTTCGAAGAATCAACCTGCGACTGAGTCTCCATTTTGACCATTTAATCTACTACAACGAACGAAGAGAAGATGCAGATCGAGGACAGGAATCGAATAACCGAAGCCTTGCTGAATATGAGAATGAGATAAGGAGATTGGTGGAAATAGAGAGGCATCTGTTGTGGCTAATGAGGGTGACATTATCAAGGTAACCTCTCAAGCATCCAAGAGTGAAGCAATGGAAGGGGCCTACATAGGTTATAGAGTCTCACAGCGTTCAGGGCATACCTTCACAATAGGCGCCTCAAACATAAGAACACTGTGCAATTGATTATCACATTGAACCTGATCTGGGCTTTCAGTTAAGCTAATTGTAAGACCATCATCACTCAAGGTTTTTGAAGATATTTAAACTTCATAAACCCCCTCCGCAAATCCCGGTCTGCCTGAAGGCTTCGTGTCACCAAACCGGACAATAACCTGAAGACAAACTCGAAGCCGACATTGCTTGTCGAGGAACACCTGTCTGCCACCTTAACCGACGAGGATCTCCTCGTCGCTGGATTCACTCATCTCCTCATCCTCTTCGTTTTGTCCAAAGACGGAAGGCCACGCGAGACGAAGTGGTTCCCAGTAAGTCTTCCAGACCATCCGGAAGTTTTCTGTCGCGGGGTCAACTGGCAGGTTGAGCCCGTCGTGGGTGGCGTCATACTTCTCCTGGGTTGCTCTGATGTACTTTCCACCTTTCTTCCGGCTTGTAGCTTTGGTGAAGTCAACAGACCACGGGAAGCCCTTGATGAGGTCCTCGTCGTACGAGGAGCTATTGCACCAATCATGCAGCCACAAGTACCAAGGCTTTTCCGTCCTCAAAGCAGACTTCCTGGCTCGTTTGACAACGAGCCATTCCACCTTGTCCCTGAGGGTCATGTTCTTGAAAGCGTTACATTTGCCAGGTCCATGGCTTTGCGAATTGCAAATGGCGCAACCCGAAAGTACACCCTCTGGACATCTGACGATGCAGTTGATGAGACGGTGTTTCCCTGCGGGACAGAAAGGGCAATCGCCTTTCCCCTCTGCCCTTTTAGGCACAACGAGACCCGCTGGAAGATTGTTCTCATCGCGGCCATTATTTTTAGAGACGCGGGATTGAGTCTCGTTCTTTTGAACGGCGTTGAACCGATCAAGGTTGTATGACCAGACCTCCAAGCAAACCACCCCTTCTCCTGTCGTCCTCTTGACAGAACGGACCAGCTCCAGAGCAGCATACTCATTAGCGGTCACTGCCCAAATGCCGTCTCGGTGGTCGAGGGAAAACTACTCAGTATCCTCCCCATCACCAACTCCTTTCTGGACGAGCTTGGCTACAGTGTTGCCGCTCTGATCAGCCGTCTCCACCCTCTCAGCTTCAACGACCAGACGTAGCCGGGGACCCAGGATGGAACCTTGCTCAGGGTCGCTTCCGCGAGATGGAATGGACGATTCAGACCTACTGCCACCGCTGTTGCTCAAGTGGCCGCCGCGGGGAGTTTGGTCGAAGGTTGCATTCCGGCGATCGGATCGCGTAGACTGAACCAGATATGGGTCGAATCGACCCGGGCATCGATTATCTCTTGACTCTTGTGCCGCGTTGTTTCGAGGCATTTCGAAAAGTGAATCGTAGTTGTTGTGTGTAGAGAGAAAACTCTCAGGGGACGAAGAAATCTTTGTTTGTGCATACCTAGCCGTGATCCTATGTGCACTGCCTGCCTGGCACTGATGCCGGCCGCTTGTACTGCGAGCCAAGTGCCAGTGCAAACAACCGGCGATGCGGACCACGTGCATGAAGCTCGGCTGCCACCTATTCAGAAAATTTATTGCACAGCAACCTCTGCTTTCTACTTCTCCCAAACACACACAAAATCCTGCATTCGTCTTCAAATTACCCGACTATCAACAAGTATGCTCACATGAATGCTTCGGGCTATTGCCTACCTCTGCTAACAAATATCTTGCAGGCGATCACAACATCAAGATGTCCGGAGACAACCAGAAGACCGAGCAGCAGCCCGAGGTCAAGGGTGTCGCTGCCAACACCACTCATGGTCCCGATCAGTACGCGGACCGCTATATTCGCACTCCTGACGGCCGCTACACCGGTATCACCGATGACGAGGCTGTCCTTGTGGAGATGTTCCGCCGCGTCCAGCGAGAGACTGGCGTTGCTGCGGTGCCGTTTCACATGTTCCCTGTCACTAAGGCCGACTCCGAGGGGTTCAAGAAGAAGGCTGTCGAACATCGAATGGTCGCAAACCTTGGCCTCGCTCTGGAGAATGGCAAGAAGGAGGGACCTTCTGAGGACCAGAACCTCGAAGCCAAGGCCAACTCCAACACCAAGAACGAGTAACTTCCTCTACTGGTTCGCAACCGACCACGTCTAGGTATGATACATATTTCCACTCTTCTTTACGCTTCCACTGACATTTGCCGTCAATAGGTTTAGCTGGATGAATGTGGTAGGATCGGAGGGCTGGTTTTTAAAGAACATGTAGCGAACGGGAGGACATTTGCTGCGGCCAATAAGGGACGTGAGCCGTTTGGAGACACTAGGATTGCCCTTTTTGAATTCGGCTATCAATATAATGTCTCCTGCCAGATGCATCTTGACGATTGTGTGATGTGTGTGATTTGCTCGAAATTCAAGACAGCAGGACAGCAAGTAATTTACTGCGCGCCCGAGAGACAAGATAACTTGACCCCAATATGCCAGCTTTTAGGCTACTTTATTTTGGCTGTCCAGGTCTTAGAGAACATCTTTCTGTCACCCACCTGATATTACCCCAGGATCTCACTCGCGCAGGCAATCTCACACCAAACCCGAACGACAGCCCAGCGATCCGATTGGTGCCCACAGTCAACCACATCCTTGGGCTGAGCCATCTCAAGGCAGCGGTTTTCTCGCATCCATGATTCGACGCCCTGGAGCCAAGCATTGGCAAACCAAACAACCCTGGCGACTTTGAATAACAATGACGTTGCAGTCGCCCAGCAGTTAATAAGCGGCTCTGCCTCGCTTATGCTGATGCGACCTGTAAGACTTTCGCTGACTGGACTAGCTCCCAACTTTCCCGAACACTCATCCACGATGTTGAGGAGATGTCTACGAACCAGAACAGTCCGTACGTCACGACCCGTGAACAAGCGGTCGTAGAAGCATGGAGTCAGGGTTTCAATGTTGGAGCTATTGTCATTCTGATTTTGCTGGTTCTGTGCAATTATCGCAGGAAAACGCTCCTGCATAAGCTCATTCTTGGTGAAGTATGATCGCCCTTTGTCTCCACAAGACAAGTCTGACCGTTGGAACTAGTTACTGCTTGCGCTTGGACATGGCTTCTTTGCATTCTTCGAAGAGCCCGAATATGGATGGTATGGTCCCAATTTGATGCACATGCGACACGCAATGCTAACCCATGAAAGGATTTTGAGCAGCACCGCGACTCTGCTATACATTTCTTACTTCATTCATAATCTCATCGCTTGGCTAAAAATTCGACCGTTTCTCCCGAAATGGGGCGCAAGAGGCTTCATCATCACACTCCTCATGGTTCAGCCATACTGGGTACTGGAAACCTGGGCCAACTTCCAATATCATAACCATCTCGGCAGCCGAATCTTTGACACGACGCGACTACTCGAACCATTATTCAGAGACCCATGGTGGGTGTTCACTACCGTCAAATTGGTCATGGCTATCAGAGAGAACTACGAGTTTACGATTCCTGGTCTGGTTCGCACGAGCCCGCGATTTGGAATTATGCTTCTCTGTCTTCTACTTTCCATTACATTCTTGGTCACGGATGTTATATTTATGATTGTTGTATCAAAGCGAGGAGGAATGAACCCATTCTGGAAGGCAAGTCTCATTTGTGATTTGGATATAACTCGACTGACTTGTATTTTAGCTCGCTCTCGTTTTCAAATGCGCATCCGATGTAATCTTCCTCGACGACTTCAAGAGTGTACTGGACCGAATCTCGGAATCAGCGATGAGAAAAATCACGACCTTCGAATACCGAGATAATACTTCGCCATCGCTACAACAACCTGGATCCGAACGAAAGCAGTCACGATTTGGGTCGTCTTCAAGAGCCGAGATGGGGTCGATACTACGGCCGATGGGCTCTCGAGATGATGGTCATTACGAGTTCGCATCCAATTTCAGTCAAGCGTTTATGGAGGACGGAACACAGAGGCCATGGCATGAGGATGATTTACGAAGGATGAGCACGCATTCGCCACGCCACAGAGGCGAATCTGAGGATGCCATGTTGCCAATTGAAGAGGTAAGCTTCACAAGTTTGGGTAAAGGTTCGAAACGCTGACTATACCGAGACCGAGAGACCAAGAGGACTACAGGACATTCCTATGGAACCGGTCAGAGCGCGGACACGAGACGATCAGACACATTGAGATATTCGAGGTCTTTGAGGGGTATATAATTATTGAAAAGCCAAAAGCTTGCGATTGTTGGAATAGTAGTTAAAATCAAAAGAATATCCCGCTTTCATTTCAAAAGGGTTCGAGGGTTTGTCCAACCCATACCTAAATCTGGTCCTGTTTCCCTAATTCCAAGGCAATATTCAGCATACTACTTGGCCACCAAGATTTATCTGATCCAGAAGACTCATCCCGTTGCCGACTCAGGTATTTTATGACTTTTGTCAACTCACACTCCCCGATCCCACCAATCCACCAAACACCATCCAACAGCATGACCAAAACAAGCCAGTGAGCAAAGATGTCCATCGCAAGACGGGAAGTGTCGGAAGGAATACCATTGTCGCAATTGATTCCTTCGTCGGGCACGTTATCCGGAATGTTGTCAAATGTTGATTGAACGATACTCAAATATTCTCTTGGTACGCGGTTCAAAAACCACATAATTGTTCGGCGTAGTGGCTTTGGTGGCGTTGAGAAGGTCACTCGGGCCATATAATTCCGTAACCAAGGCGAGACATCCGAGAGCTGGCTTAATGCAGCCCAGCCATATTCCAAGTCGGGTTGTTCAGAGGATGTAGCGCAGCTTTCATCGTTCGGCGCGAACAACTCGCTCATGATATTGCTCAAAGCCTCCAGAGCTACAAGGCAGGCTTGTAGCTCGCCGTCATCTTTCGAAGAGTCCCAAGAAGAGGCGAGATGCATAGAAAATTGCAATGTCTGTGCCTTGGTGCGTAACTTCTCGAGCGCAGAGCCAGATGTCGCAGCGATGATAGGCATAAGCAGCTTCTCCGTCCGCTCAGTCGGTCCACTCTCAGCCATCGGAACAAGCCCACTTACGGGCTGGTTCAAAGTTATTGTCGGAGGACTAGCCGTGTAATCATCGAACAGGCTGAAATCTTTGGTAGAGTGAAGGAGACCTGTATATGCCAGATGGGCGGCGCGAATGAGCGTCATCCAGTGTAGCTGCGCAGGTGGCAAATTGGTGCACTTGTCGTTCTTGTTGGCCAACGCCTTCGACAGTTTGATACGAACAGCGTGGTTCGCGGTTGCATACAGAACCATGAGCGGAGCATTGGCTACGACATGATCATAGTGGTTGGCATGGGGTATGTCGGCTTGCGTCTGACGAAGTGAACCTCTATGATGCTCATCCGCGAGAGCCAAAAGATTCCGAACTTGCGCCGCATCGAACTCTATGCCATCGGCCTCAGAGAGCATGTCATGGCATTTGCGCACTGCAGCAAGTGCAAGAATCGAGCTCATGAGTGGTTTGCTTCTGAATGCAAGATTGGGAAACCCGACTTGCAGCGCGTACAAATCCTCGTCATCGTAGGCCATTGACCGCGCGGCGTGGGAAAGATAATAGCTGAATAGCTCAAGTTCTGTCGCGCCGAGGTCCACGAATGGCGCGACATTCTCGTGAGTGAAAATGTTGGCACTGAAGGTGTAGTTTGGTGTTGTTGCGACGTAAGGCGATGAGAGACTAGATGCGCTGGTGCCGGTGGAAAGAGTACAATCTGGACTTGGGATATTGAGGCTCTGAGATTGGTAGATGCTTTCTGTCTCCGATGGAGGTGACCTCAACGTCCGCGACTTTGGCAAACGAGGGTATTCGCATGGGATGTCCTTGTCGAGACATCTTGTGCATTGCGGTCGTACCTCGTCACACTGCAAAGGTCAGTCAACGAAATGAGAATGAGGCTGGGGACGCTCACCTTCTTTCTCCTTTGTTTGCATCCTAAGCATCCATGCCTGGATTTCGTGTGAGATCTTCGAGATCTGACCCCGGTTGGGCTCGGTGTCGCGCGGGTATCAGGAGACTGCTGAATTGAAGACATTGTCAGGGAATTTGTTGATGATCCTGGAATTGAGAGGTTCCACTGGACCCTATATACTCACCCGACACTCCGAGCTGAACCTTTAAGCTTATCATGCCGTTCGAAGTAGCGTTGGATGACCGCTTACTTCTGCGCAGGGCGCGATCCACAATCATGCCGCAGCCTGATGATTTGATATAACTTCAGCCTCTGAAATGCAGGCTACGTCAAAGCGTCAATTGACTATTCCGCCAGTTCCATGGGGAAGATCCACCATGTCCCTGCTAGGACACGCGGAGACTGCGCCTCGCTAGCTCAGCCCCAAGAATTTGGAATTGTTCTAGATGGAACATGGAGCCAATTGCAATGAAGACGATGCATCGAGGAAAAAGGTGTGTGTTGCATTTGGCGGTCGGTGACTCATTTTCGCGTTGCTGGAATCCCGACTTTTCGGCTCGTTGGGTGAGGAAGGCAGCATGTAAGACACCTGCCTGAGGCCCGAAACGGCAGCTATTTCAGTGTCCGAGTTGGCAGGTGGGTTACAGAAAGAGTGTCCGCTAAGGCTTAGGAGACGGAAATAAACGTACCTGGATTCCGGTCGAAGGTGCAATAAGATGATCAAGGTATTCTGTCTATGAGTCGCTTGTGGGTCAATTGTTCTGACGCTCGAGCGGATGGTAAGTGATTGCACGACGTGAGTAGAGTTACTGGCGAAGCTGATTCATCCTCGCAAAGATTGCGCCAGCTTGGGAAAGAGCGCAATTATCTGCTGCAGATGGAGGTTTGGTGCTACCATGCTACCTTCCAGGTCAAACAAATCACACATCATAGTCGTACAGATTGATTTGGCAGGCGACATTGCATTGATAGCCAAAGTTCTAGAGAGGCTACTCCTAATCACTCCAACGAGATACACTGTCCCATATTTTCGATAACAAGTCTCCTCCCCTTCCGCTGCATGTGCCCTAGAACCTAGCGCCCCTTTAACCACATTTCTCTCGGCGAGACAATTGCTAAGACATCTTAGTTGAAGCGGAAGAACAGTGAACAGAAGGTCATACCTGCACGTGACTGGTTACTAGCCATCAGAGGACGCTACTCGTTGTTGGTGTTTGTCTTGGGCTCAGAAGGCTTAGCCTCAGGGAGGTCATTGTTGGATAGCACGCGTTTCTCGACGGCGTTCTCCTCAAACTTGGATAGCTCCTCGTCGTTATTGAATTGGATATTAAAGTGAACCTCGCATCCTGTCTCTGACTTGACGCGTTCAATCATTCGTTCCAGGCTGGCCCCGGTAGATGAACTCCCAATATAGCCTCCATCACGAGTAGGTGCCACGAAGTTGGTTGCCTGATTGCTACCGGGCGTAGAGTTGACAACGGTCGTCATCTCATTACCCTCACGGTCTTTCATTCTGTGTACGTCGGCATTGGGGACACAAACAAGGCCATCTTTCTTGATGGGATCGAGCTGCTGGTTTTCGCCGGGCATCTTGATGCTGTGATTGTCTGAAGATATCTGTCAGCATATGAAATAGCCCAGAGCACTCATGTTGGCATACTTCTCTGTATATCGGTGATGTGAAGATGGATATGGGATTTTTTGTATTTATTTTTGGGAGAAGCAAAAAGCAGAGGTTGCTGCGCGGTAAAATTTCAAATGCTTGTGCATTATGAGCTTCATGCTTGTGCGTCGCGCTTTACGGCTGCCGGCACTGACAGCAAGTGTCAGTGAATCACCCGATCACCTACCTATGATTAGGTGCCTGGGTACCCAGGTAGGTAGTAATAGGTAGCCCTGTTCCAATCTATAAGCGGGAAACGTATGCCTCGATTGACTTCAACGTAGATTACATGGCTATGCAAAGTGCAGTTCCCATAACTGTATGGACTCAGTTAGTAAAGGCCTCCAAGTTCATGGCGAAGAAAACATACCTCCGGCAACAGCCCCTGCAGCAATCCCATTCATTACACCGCCCACCGCCTGGGTAGTATACTCACGAAGTCTTTCACGGTCCCTACGGCTCTTATCTACATTATCTTTCGCCTTCTTCAAAGACTTATTGGAAACAATGACCTTCCTCCGTTCTCCTTTCTTTCCCTTTATCTGTTTTGAATGGCGCATCGCTTGTTTGAACTGTTCGTCATATAGCGCTTGTAATTCTTGGAACTCCTTCTCTTTGGCCTCCAGTTGGGTTTGGAATTGCTGATTGAGATCGGAAATTCGTTGCTCGATAGCCTGTTTTTCGGCTTCGTGAAAGTCTTCAATCGTCCTAGTAAGCTTCTGCTGTCCTTGTTCTGCTTTTTGAATACTCTTATTGGTATCCAACTTGAGCGCTTGCAATTGCAGCGCATACTGCTCGTCCTTGCGAGATCGGGGCGTAGTTGTCTCAGACTCAAATGTCTTCATCACCTGCTTATTCTCATGCAGCGCCTTTTGCAACTTTTCTGCTATAGCAAGTCCAGCAGCGGTCTGTCCAAGGGTCTTTCTCTCATCGACGATTTCCCTTTGTAATTGAAGGATATGAGACGTGTTATGACCCGGGCTGCTGAGAAGATGAGAAATGATGCGTCGTGCTGATATAGTTTGAAGCCGCGAATCACAATGCCCATTCTCGTAGTGCCTGAACATAGCCGCTCCTTGAGCTATTAGCTCGCCAAAGCAAATCTTTTCGCTTGCTAGCTCGTTCTCTCGATCTTCTAAGGCCCTCTTCCTGATCAGATCGGGATGCTCTGGCCACATTGTTGTAACAATGACCAGCTTCGTGTGAATTGGTGACCCGCAAATAGCTTTGAGAAGCGTCAGGTTGAAACGACTTGGTCCAGACATCCGGTTACTGGATATTGAGTGGAGCATGATGATTCCATGTATACGCACGCCATTCGCATACGATGCGCCGAGATGAGTGGCGAGTATTTCTAATGTGTCGATGTCCGATCTAATCGTGTCGTTGAAACCCGGGGTATCGATCAGATAAACACGTTGACCCTCGTGCTCATACTGGAAAACGGCGATAGACTTCGTACCTGGAGTGTGTTACTGGCGAGGTCTTCTGATGGATGGAGTGGAGATGACCAAGACTTACACGAATACAGCCCATGGCTAACGACCGTGCTAAGTCCCGTGCAACTCGAAATAAAGGAACTTTTTCCTGCTCCTGTAATACCGGTGACAAGAAAGAATCGATCCGTCAGTCGTGGTTCCGTGAGACCTATGAACGTTCTAAAAGACTCGGCTTGTTCGATCAACGCTTCGACGGTCGGACTGTGCTCATCCATTGCGGCTCGCAGATGAAGATGCAACGCAACTCCGTATTGCTCAATTTCGTCAGACTGAATCTTGAAGAAATGAACCGAAATTCAAAGCCATGGTGTTAAAGACGATATTGGCAATATCTCGAAAATGCCTTGAATGGAGGGTAATCTTAGGATAAGGCGTGCCGGTGGCTATGGCATTCAGCAAGCGATAGGCAACAATGCATTTCTCATTGTCATTGGCGCGGTTTCATTCTTGATGCGCAGAGTACATGCACGTTGGCTCGTTAAGCCAGAAGTGGGTGGTCAGATACATATTCGATCCCGAGAAGGAGGCCTGAGCGACAGCAACACTGACGGCCGACATTTGTTTCAGGGAGGAATTACTTTCACACTTTCCACAGAAGGAGTATTCGCATAATTGTCAAACTATAGATTTTTTGGGGTCTTTTCTTCGACTCCAGAGCCGCTATGGACCTTCCTCCGAATTTCATCTCCCCTCCCATGAGCGACTGCAGGAAGGCGCCTACATGGCGGGGTTGCATAATAACCCAAAATGGCAAGGCATACCGACATCTGACCACACATGCATCTTGTTTCAAGCCAAAGCATGCGGCTCGTTCATCGCAGTTCCGAGCCTCGTCGTTCGGACGCAAGACATAAGCTCAAAGATCCCCCACTAGTCCAATTGTCAAGCGGCACACTTTGCTATGAAGTCGAGACCAATGAGTAAGTTCTTACTCGCTCACTAGCGAGCCTGATACTAAACTTCATTGAACGTAGAACCAAGGCAAGACCTCCTACAAGTGGAATGGCAGGAGCCATCTCCTGAGCACTCGGAAAGTAGTCAAGAGCTCAGCTCTTCAGACGAAGAGGAAATAGAAGATTTCCGCCCCTCCGTGAAACCTGCGTCTGGCGAAAACACCAAGAACTTTCGCGGTGGTCGCTTTCCCCGGTGAGTATCAGCCCAGTCACATAGAACTTGTCTCATCATGTAATTGTGCAGGCAAAATGATATCTTCATTGCAGTCATGGGCATCACTGGCTCGGGAAAGAGCTCTTTTATCTCCAAATGTTCCGGAAAAAATGTCAAGATCGGGCATAGCCAAACTTCCTGTGGGTTATTTGAAACAGCTTTTCATAGCAGGGATACGTCGCTAACTAATTACAGGCACGTCTGTAGTAGACGTGTATCCTTATGAGGTCTCGCGAGACTGCACGGTGTATTTGATCGACACGCCGGGTTTTGATGATTCAGACAAGACAGATACTCAGGTCCTTCAGGAGATTGCCGCCTGGCTGTCAGACTCCTATAAACATAGGATTCTTCTCCATGGAATTATTTACCTCCATCGAATATCCGACACTCGAATGCAAGGTTCTGCAAAACGCAACTTGATGACTTTCAATCAGCTATGCGGCAAAGATGCACTACGGAAAGTGATTTTAGTCAGCACTATGTGGGATATCACCCCCTCAGAAGATGCCGTTAGAAGAGAGGCAGAACTAAAAGAGACTTCCGCATTCTGGGGCTGGATGCTAGAACAAGGTAGCTCTTGTCACCAATACAAGAATACAGCAGATTCAGCAAGGCAAATTGTGTTATCGCTCACAAACGAGAAGGCCGAGATCCTCACAGACATCCAAGAACAACTGGTGGACAAGGGACTAACCCTAGACGAGACGACAGCTGGTCAGAGCCTTAATACTGCTTTGAGAAGAGAATTGCGCAAGCTGGCCAAGGAAAGAAAGGCTCTAGAGGAGGATATGAGAGCTGCCGGAGAGAAGCAAGACAAGAAGACACAGGAGGCGCTTCAACAGGAACGTGATAGGTACACAGTACTGATACAACAAGCAGAAGATAACACACACGCCTTGAAAGTAACGATGGAGAACCTCATCGCGAAAAGAGACGAGAGAGTTGCAGAAATGAAAAGAGAAATTGAAAAGCTCAAGCGAGAGAAAGAAGAGAGCATTCGAAGTGTGAAGGCAAAGCTCGAGAGAGAGAAGCTGAAGGCGAAGAACGAAGAACAGTCAAGACAGAAAAGGGCGGGCACAGGAGTAGAAGACCCCCAGAAAGGTAAACGCGTCACATATGGGCAGAGCTATCAGAATGGGGAGGTAAAGAGCCCGTTTGCCAAACCTCCGTTCTTGATATCTTTCAGCAACTCATTCTACATTCTCAAGAGCCCTAAGAAGTGGACCAGGTTGGTTTTCGACACTTCCCCACTCGATATTCGACTGACATGCTCCATAAGCAATATTGCAAAGCTCAATGATGTCCAGCCTAAGAAGCCGATAGAGTTTGGATGTATGATTGCAGCCGCCGGCAAAGCGTCAGCACGGATAGTCCGTTACGTGAATGGCGCATGGGGTACGAATTACCAGCAAAGAAACAAGTCTAGACTAACTAGTGATAGTGCTATCCAAAAGCTTTGCTCAAGCCTACCCTGGTTTTAACGACAATTTGAAAGAGCTTGGCCTGGAGAATCTCGACATTTGCGCGCTTGGCCCCGAACAACAGTATTATGCCCGATGGCTTGACGGTACCTGGTTCTGCGGCAATGTCTCAACCGTTCTTGTACAAACTATTAAAAGCCTCACACAGAGAGGGTTCAAAATCCTGACGATTTCCTTGGGATATGATGACTCTTTCTTCATCACCTACGAGCTCGATCCGGAACACATGGGCTACTTGTATGATCTACGACGGTATTACCGAAGTTTGGAACGGTTTCTAGAGAAAGGCAAGAAGAAAGTTGGCATACAGGTACGTCGCCCTGCTCTGGTCTCTTTAGACGTAACACTGATGTTCTTGCAGGCGATTACCCTTGATCCCTATAGCCAGATCGATTATATGGTTATTTTTACGGAGAATGATGAAGGTGATGGTGACCCGAAGTACAAGTTCCATTGCTCCAATGATAAGACGAGAGAGGCAGTGAGAAGCTGGTGGAAGGCAACTAAAGGGATCGGGGAACTATAACTTTAGGCTACCGGTGTTAGATGATCTTCACAACCTTTTGTATCTGGTGCAAGGGAGCGTCACTTCTCTCAATGGGTTCTCATTGCTACAACTAATGTAAGCTACCATTGCTCTACTGGGGGCCTTTTATTCATCTCCTCTAGATACAGAGCTCCTGCCTATGGGTTAGGAGGGATTGGCCTCGAGTCTTCTGCGACTATTCAACATCTTGGCCCTTCATACATCTTCCCTCCAACTCAACACCGATCTGGTGTACCTCTCACATCTTGAAGATCCAGTGGTCGGAGTACTCGTACTCCTCGCGTCGGATCTTGGCCTCGACAAGGTCCTCCTTCTCCTTCTCGACGGCGATGATCATCTTCTCGCGAGCAACAACAAAAGCCTCGAAGCGCTCGATGATCAAACCAGTCAAGTGTCCAACGGACTTCTGCTTGAGTTCTTCGATCTGCTTCTTGAAGCCCTCATTGCCAATCTTCAAGTTCGAGATGATGGTTTCGCGGTTCTGATACATGGCATCAGCAAGGTCTTCAGACTTCTCCTGTGTGAGAGGACAGTAGCGGTCCTTGCCCTTCTTCTCGCGGTTCTCGAACCACTTGTTCTTAGCCTGCTCCTTCCAATCGTCAACCAGGTGGGGGATCTCCTGGACATGGTGATGAGTCTGGTATGAGAATCGGTTGCGGATCTGAAGCTTCAGCTGCTCGATGTCCTTGGTGAGGTTCTCGATCTGGCGATCGACGGCATCGGGGGCCTCCTTAGTAGGTGAGTTAGACATCTTGTTGACTTGATGTTACTTGCGACTATTTTTTGTTTTGGATGTTGCTTGGTAGGGAAGTGGTGTGAGTGATGACTTTGTTGTTAATGGTGATGTGGTTGCGAGTTGCAAGATGGAGATGTTGGTGAGCAGAGGAAGAAGGGAGGACGAATTCAGGACTTCATACTAGCCAGATTATTGGTGTTCCGAGTATTGCTCGGAATGTTTCTAGCAGTGCCAAGTTTGTTCATGGCTCAAGACGTCCATAGCAGTGCCCGTTTGAGTTCATTGGTGCCTGGTTGAGCTGGTTCGATGTTCACGAGAAATCAACGTTCGGCAAAGCACTAAAATGCGCTAACAGTGACTGGACCCTTATCGCGAAAGAGCAAGGCGTACCTCTTGTTCCATAATGTTACCTTTTGAGCTGGAACAAGTCATCTTGAACAGGTTGGCTTGCTATCACACAATGTAAAACCAATACTAATGTTCTCGCGGACGGTTACCCTGGACCCCCATAACTCTGCATGTCGTGCGTGCTGAGTCGTTTCTTTAGATGGGTCATCAAGCCTCGTTTTAGCGGGGGGACCGGGTACCTGGATCCCACTACGTCTGAGCTTGCTAGTTGCCGTTTTTAGTGACTCCCACGAGCTTCAATTCGCTGGCTTACGAACCTAGCTGGCGAATCGGTCCACCATTTAATCTCTGATCTACCGCTCGGCGGGGCTTCAAACTCCGTGGGGTGAATAAGATGAATGGGTGATCATCTACAACGACATGATTGAGGAATGATTGCAAATGTGCAGTTTGCTCACCGGGCGCACTTTCCTGTCAAGGTAACGCGGCAGGGTACCGGTTGGGAAGGTGCAAGCCGGGAGAACAGACCATCATCTTCACTGTGTCAATCTTCACGATTATTCCTCTTCTACCTCTCAAATGGCGAATCCACTTCAGCGAGGGTCGTAATTTACTTTGCAAGGATCGCGACGGGACTCGACCGTTTGAAAGCAATATGGAAGAGCCGATTGTGGTGGAGGGTCGCTTTGGCTACGACGCATCCACCTCCGCAATCTGTCGTACCAATAGCCACAATATCGAGACAACGAAAAGGCCAGAGACACGGTCGACTAAAGTCCAAGAGTCCGTCATGTACACCCAGCTCACCTTCCATTGTCTCGATCCTCGAATCAAATACTTGCAGAAAAATGACATCGTCTCCTTGTGGGATCCAAAAATGAAGAAGTTTTTCCTGTCATGATCATCGCTTGGGGAGAGCGTATGCGATTCGGGGTTAATGATTCACTCGCTCACTGGGACCTCAGAGACAAGATCCCAAGATGCTACTCTCCAGCAAAGCCGGCAAATCCCCAATCTTGGACGACACGATACGGTGATTTCGAGCACCTGGCAGCTAGGCGCCAGGTCCGAGGAATATGCTTTAGACAGCAATGTGACTTCCCTGTCAATTGCGAGTCCGGTTGGGTTCAATTGAACAAGATGAGAGTCTTTGACCCAGACTGCCCCCACACGTTGTACAAAGAGGCTGTTGTGGAAGCTTTGGTGCAGTGGGCGCTCTACTACCCAGGTCTCAACCCCATTGCTAGGGGATACATCACAGAGGATGAACTGATGGAGAAACGTACCTGGCTTGAAGATACCTGTCGAAGAGAAATGGAGACAGGTGCAAGACAAGAAGTCAAGCAAGAGAGTCGTTCCCCAGAAGAAAGACAAGTGTGTGAGAACCGACATGGCGGCTATAGCGAGCCAAGATTAAATACTTCAATGTGTAGACACCGGTCGGGCGGATGACGACGACAGCATCTTGTAACCCGCAAGTCAATCCTACGGCCGTAGTTGGGACAACAGCGTGTGGAGATTATATCTTGCATCGAAAGATAGATAGAATTAGTATGTCCAGATAACGCTGGTATATATCCAATTGAACTGTCCAACGTTTGCAGTATTTTGCGTTCAAGAGACGGTGGAAAGAGATAGAGACAGTCCACAGGTGGCGTCACCCCTGTTGCCTGCAAATGCTCCTACTGGCCAAGCGCAAATACGCTGTTTATATAAGTAAAGTCAGGTATAAGTAAAGTCAGATATAAGTAAACTTAAAAAAACCGAACTCCGGTTGAACACTCCAATGTAAGTGGTGCAAAGGGATACATCATGCTGTCAATCTTTTACAGTCTACTGCGTCAAGCCTTACCTTACTGTATGGTCTTAACTTATGATGGTACGGCATTTTGCAAATAACTTCACGTTCACTTGAGGGACTTGATGCATTGGGGTATTGCGATTGTCATTGTTAACTTCTCTATCGCGATGTCTATCTTGAGCCTGGTTCACGTCACATCCACCCAAGTCACAGCTTGGGTGGCTGTCTTGTTCGTCTACTTGATGGTCGCCGGACTCAACCCTAACCCTGACTGTCGAATGGAAAGGATTGTATACTCGCTCATGTGTCGCGGTAGGTACAGTGACCCCACCGAGGTTACGAGCCTTGCTGCAAATGTAGGTGAGATCTCCCAAGCAGCCTTGCGCTGTTGTAGAGATGTCTCAATGGTCACAGACTCAGAAGGATCCTTGATCATACCAAGTCCGCAAAACGCAAAGCAGATGCCTCCATCCGATTGACATGTTCTAGTGCTTGCTGTCACTGGTGTCTGCAGGATCTTGACAATCTGTTCAAATAGCTCAGAGTCTGTTCGTTGACTCATTGAGCTGATCGCACACAGCGTTCAGCTCTATGCGCATCTGTTCAATGATTCTGGCACTCCTGGCTTCTCTGGCCTTGCTGTCTCGGAGCTCTTCGACGATCCAGGTGTTCGTCTCTCGCAGCTCCTGAAACTCACTTTGCAATCGCTCAATGGCGAGAGCCTCGCGGCTCGGCAAGGGTTGGATAGGTGCCACGAGATGGCCACCTGGTGTGCCCTGTCCGTGGTCGGACTTGGGCCACCGTCCAGATGATCTGGCGCCATCAAACCCGCGATCGGCGTCACTAGGCTCCTGCATCCGCTGCGTCCTATTATCGCGGGTAGCGGGAAGAGGCCAGGACGGGATGCTGGGATCTATAGCACTAGTCATCATGTGATCCTCGTCGTCCATCTCCTGTTTGGGAGCAGGACCACGAGGGATCACATCTGCAGTCGGACTAGGCTGAGCCTGTACCGACGCAGGTCCGTTTTGGCTGACATGCGAGTGTGAACTCGCCGTCTGGCCAGCGGGAGGTTGGGGTGTGTTTGCCGTGACGGCGGACATATTCCCCTTGGACTCCTCGGGGGCCTTCTTGAAGCGATGAGCTCGATCGGGCTTCCCCCCTTCCGGCTCCTCAATCGACAGGCCGCGGCTCTGTCTCCAGCTCCTGTAGGTGCGAGACACGCTGCCCGACAAGTTTCTGGCGGACGGGATCTGACGATCCGCGAAAGGCCAGGGAGCCCGTTCGAGATCGATCTTCGCCCAGGTAAAAACCGTGAGCCAGACACTCTCATCGACGGCCCACTCGAAGAAGGGGGAACCGGCATTATGGAACCCCTTCTCATCGAGCATCTCACACACATCTTCCTCCGCCAGCTTCCGGACTGTTGGAAACTTGGGCCTCTGATTGAGGTTATCCCAGAGATCCTGGGAGCGAAATACTTTCTCCATATAGAGGCGGCGTTGGTCGGTATCGTAGGGGTTGACCCCCGAAGGGTCGGGCAGGACAATGTTGCCACTCATTCTTGTCGATGTCTTGTGGTGTTGATGGTGATGATGAGTGGTGGTGGTGATTGATGTTTTTTCCAGACAGCTGTTCGTGCGAGAAAAATATTGGTGACGCGTTTGCTAGTTGTTGCTACCCGTTGGATGGGAAGGTCTGCGGTCGGCACGGGCACAGCACTGGCAGCCAACTACAACGCAAAAATATCGATATTTGATCCGGTTACGCGAGTCGACCGTTACTGAGATGTCAATGACATGGAGAGCACTACAATAGCACTGGGGAGGGTTTGATGAGAGGATCCGACCAGCCTGCCACTTCTCTACATGCTATTAGCCGCATTGTTCACGACATTGTGAAGCTGTCTATTCAATCTTGCAACATTATCTTTACACCGGCTCAGGGAATGCCTAGCCACGCAAAAAGACCGGTGAAACGGAGCAAATCAACATGTCAACATGAGGGACGTTGGTTTGTGGAACATGTCATTACCATGAATTGAATGTTAAACAAGAGGTGACATTTGAAAAGAGGTAGGTCGGAACGCTAGTGTTTGATGTTTGTCAATCGTATGCATCAGGTATGGAATGGATATTTCATGGCTTTGACTTTCAATCGTTTCTTGACTTTGCGGATATCTGAGTATCAACTGATTACAAACCCTCTGACCATTGACTAGTATTGTCATTGACTAGCATCGTGAAGCCCCTGTGTCCATCCTTACATCCATTCAAGATTGACCTCAAACCAATACGTATCTAGTAGTTCCTATCCAACTTCCCGCCACTTCAGATGGCCCTTGCCTCGAGGTTAGTATCATGGTAGGATCAGACACTGCTAACATACCTATTCGGCTTGGCCGTTCGAATTCGATAACAAATTTATAGCCTAAGAGCGGATATACTTCGCCGCGACGCCGGCAATGAGACACCAGCGCGCCAAGAACCGCGATTCGGGATTTGTTGCGTTACTTTGCTTCATGCCGGGACATGGCGCATCAAAAAAAGGTAGGGCAATAGTTACTAGGCCAAGAAAAGCAGTATAGAGATGGAGTCGGGTGAAGGAGGGGGGGTTTTCATTCGTTACGCCGTCCTGTCTGTGGCATCCTCCTCATCCTCGTACTCCGACTCAGGAGGAGTTGCAGATGCCGACGGCTCGCCGGCGCTGGCTTCAAGGAATAAGCCAAGGTAACGCTCTGACTCAGCCCGACTAACACCAGCTTGGCTACCGAAGGCATGGGAAATTGGTCTGGCAGGCGCAATACCAGCCTGAGGACCGAAGATAGGGACGATTGGACTGGTGGATTCGACACGAGCCTGACCACCGAAGACGGGCCTGGTGTAACTGGCAGGTTCGATGCCGGCCTGGCTACAGAAGACAGGGGTATAGTCATGAGCAGTAGCTTCAGCCGACGTGGCAAAGGCTTGCTTAGAAGAAGGAATTTTGGAGCCACCGCTCCCGTTGGGAGGAAGTGAGAGTCTGTCTCTACCACGGCGGCGATATTGGCCGCTGCGGGAAGTAGAGGTCTCCGATTGATTGCCAGCTCTGTTGGTGGTGGCGTTGGAGATGCGAAGATTCTCCATCCCGAGTCCTTCCGCCTGGGTCAAAGGTTGACTCTGAGCTTCTCGCTCACGTTGTTGTCGAATACGATCGGGGAGCTTACGACCGTTGGGGCCATTGGCATCAGGCCGACCTCGAAGTTGGTTACCACCCGGCTTGTTGGTCTTCTCGGGATTCATGTTTGTTTGTTCTATATCAGGCACGTTAGATAAGTCACCTAAGGTACCTGGATATGTTTGTGTACTTACGATGAGTGAGATCGGAAGATTGTTGTATTTGGGTGTTGATGTAGAAAGAGGAAGTCCAGTGTTTGCGCAAAGAAAAAGAAATCGAAGGTTATGTGCCGCCCTTCCCCAAGCTGGGATTCTAGAATGATTGCCGCCCGGTGTTTGCAACGCCCGCCAGTGATAGGCGGCGGATTTCACCACTGCTTCCAACACTAGGCCCCGAGCTTGTATTATGGCCAACTTGCAGTGCTACGCAGTCCTGGTGCCTAGAGTGTTGAGGAAGGTGCTAGACTTCATCCTTTGCCTTTCTCCTCCTGTCATTTTCCTTCTTCCCCTGTTCGTATATATACATTTTCCAGTCCTTCGACAGGAAAAAAAGAGGCATCACTTTGATGCGAACATCTGAATATCTACTATTTACGATCCTTGCCGATCTGCGTCACCTGGAAGCCTGTATGTTCGCTCTCGAAATGAGGTTTCTGTTCTGAATGATGCTCAGGGTGTACTGACATCTCCACAGTTGATAGCTGCGCAAGGAATACCGGCGTTTCATCGAACCCGATCTACGAACCGCAGACCTTGACGATTATTGTGACAAGTGTACCGTCATCACACGTCTCTCTGGATGGATCGCCTGCAAAACCTTTCCAACGTCACAAAGGACTCGTGTCTTATCCAGGACCAAGGTCCTTCCCAGCTGCACCGAAGAGCTCCGGAGTTTATAGTTTTGTCATTTCTGAAACGTATTAGGTATGGAGCACTCGCACTCTCAGCTCTCTTCAAGCTGCTGACATTCTTATCACTCCACAGCGAGCCTGGGTTCAAAAATGAGATTCGTCGTGTCAGCGCTGTCCGTCACTTGCGCCCTTGCGCCCTATTGCCGAAAATTCGGAATGGCGGTTGTCTGAGCCACAGCTGGCTCCGGAAAATCTCATGTTACTTCTGTCATCGCAAGTCTGCTTGGATTCAGCCGAGACTATTCTGACATCGTCATGGCCCCTTCAAGCATTGCTTGCGACAATATTGAGGAACGTATCTCTGCAACGTCAAACAGCATTGCCCAGAAAGATGTGTCAAGCGGCATCGCGCTCCGCAAGACCATGTCAGTCCGTGATTGTGAATTCGACAAGGAAGTCGAACAGCTACTCACTTATTGAATGGTCGTCCAATACGAGAGCAAATTGAGCTTGACCCTTGCCCCTGGAAGTTTCGTCACTCCCTGTGCTGGTGGACCGCCTGCGCGCTTGACTTTGAGCTCGAAGGCATCGACGTGCTAGACGAGAACGAGAACGAAAGTCTGATGGACCTGCACGCCAGTGTCGAATCTCTTCTCATAGGCAAGGACCCAGTGCCCGAGGTTGAAGGTGAGGACGAGACCTCGGAGCCGTTAGCTCGACTCCGAAACAGCCTTTCCAACATTATGCAGACCTAGTACAAATCGCCCGAAAGCGCATGGCGTCTTGTTTGCTGGACACTCGAAAAGCTCAAAGTCTAGAGCCCGAGACGAGTGAGTATGCGGCCCACCAACGCAATGCGCAGAATCCTTTTCCCCCTTCGCCGCGGTATCCCACGACTCATGTCACAGGTGGTAGAGTGCGCCAACTTTGTCGTTGTCACTCCTATCGTGTCGGCATCCAAGCCATACCGGAGTTCCAACTGCTGGAAAGCCAAGACTGTCCTGTTCGACGAAGCCGCCGCCATGCATCGAGCGGATGGGCTCTTGGTTTACGGCAACTCCATCAGACCTGCTGTGGTCTTCGGCAATGAGAAGCAGCTGCCTTCAGCCCCCATGCCCATGGGCGCCAGACGGGATGATGAAAATGCGGTCAACAGATTCGGACAGGATGCAAAGACCTCTTCGCTCTCGTGGATGCTTTATTTAACATCCCTTCTTTTATCTGTTTATTCAGCATCGAATGGCTCGCAGTATGTTTGACACGGCGTTGGCAGTGACATACTCGCATTTGAAGGACCATTTCTCCTACGGTCCTTCATGCGAGCTCAGTACCTTGTCGTACGCGAATGCTATCCGAACCTTCATCAATGGAGAGCACAATCTTGGTTTGCCTCCGACGACAATGTCACCCGTTTTCGTCGATTGCGTCGAATGCCCCAGTCGCAAGGATCCAGTATCGAAGTCCCGATACAACCCCCGCGCGACCGTCTGCATGATTCAATGGCTGGAGGAGTTCAGCAACGCAGTCAACTTCCCACCGGACAAGATTGTTGTGATCACTCCATATCGGGCCCACATGCTCTCCATCAAAAACAAGCTCGAGACCAACTCTCTCTTCTCGAAGGTCCAGACAGCAACCATCGAATCATACCAGGGCCGCGAGAATGAAATGGTATTCCGTTCTCTTACTGTCGACAGAGATACCGGCCCCTGCTTTGTTGCACAGCCGCAGCGGTTGAATGTAGCTACCGGTCGCCATAAGCTGTTTATGGTTGTCTTTGGAGACGTCCAGACTTCAATCTCCCAGGAGCCTGACAAATGCATCAAGGCTGTCACTGAAGAAGGAACCAAGATGACTATAAAGCCTGGCATGTTCCATACATTCATCGAGTGGTTTGTGAAGAACAACCGCGCGGCAAAAGTCGAGGGAGATCCCACTGTTGACCCTGATGAGGAATGGGGGATGGCGGAGAGGGGCAGTGAAAATATCCTCTAAGGCTTAGACAAATAAAATAAAGTAACCTAAATGCTTCTCCAAACTGGCATAAGATGACTAAATATTTCGTCTCTTACGCTTATAGCTGTCAACTTTTGTGATACTCTACGGTCTTGGTACATGGTGTCATATGCGCATCGAGCTTGCATTTACGTCCGAGTCTGTCGGGAGCCTCGATCAGAGACGGTCAGTTCATCGAATATAATAACTACGTTACTATCCATCCACGATACACCTGACTTCTAAATAGTGTCTAAAATATTGCATTTCCATCAGCTCTATCTACACCTAACCATCGGTTGGTGAAGAGTCCTTCCTTTGTACAACTAGCACACCCATTCCTTTGGACACGACACCTTAACAGACCGACTAACAGGACGGAATTCAGTTCTGTTTCCTACAGTACCTTTCAAGCAATATTTCGTTGAATTTTGTTGCAGTATTTCGTTTATGTGTTTCTCCATTGCTTCTGTGTTCCATAGTGGGCAAGTGCAAGCAAGTGCGCGGCAGCTGGCACGCAGTTGCCAACTCCGTCGATTTGTGCTGCCTGCCTGGTCTTTACTCTTGCTCCCGTTGCCTTGTTTCTTTTATTTTTCTTTTTCCCTTCCGCTTTTTTCCCTCATCAACATCAACACGCTACGATTTGCCAAAATGGAATCACAACGCTTCTACTATGCGAGTTTCCCTGCAAGCCTCGACGGATGGCTAGAGCAGCTGCCCGATGCAGACACAAGATCAGCGCTGCGGGAGGTATTTTACTCCGCCTACCGAGAGGTGGACAAGGAGCGTGCTGAAGCTGAAGTGGCAAAAGAAGGTCACCAAAGCGAGATCAAAAGGCTTGAGGCAGAGAGGAAGGCACTCAGAGATGTGAAGGCCAAGCTCGATGCCCTGACAGGAGGATTTACCTCTCGGCTGGCAGGCCTCACTGAACAGATGAGCAAGTCATCTGGTGATGTGACAGCCTCCCAACCCACTGTCGAAGAGACTCTCCAGGCCATCAATGATGCGTCTGGGAGCGAAAACACGCAAGAGTCGGTGCGTCTGTTCAGTGAAGATCTCACTGGCAGATTCGAAACTGTCTCTGCGTCAGTCCGGGCTGTTGTCGATACCGTAAATCAATTCCAGGTCTTTGCAAGGAACGTCCAACTCAGCAATGAGTTGAACGATACCCAACGCGCTTTGGATCAAGAGGCCAACAAGACAAGGAATGAATTATCACTTGCCCAAGTCGAACTTCGCCTCTTGAAACATCGCAAAGATGCTGCAATCCTACAACTTCAAGAGTCTCAAAAAGACCTTAGAGTTAGGTTGAGCAAAGCGACTCGAGATCTTGAGCAAGCCCAGCCAAAGCTGCAGCAGGTTGAAGGCGACGCAAGAGATCTCGAGATCGTCACAACCCAGTTGAACGTTGTTCGGGCAACAGTCGATGACCTGAGAGGTAAACTCGCCCAAGCGGAGAGGGTCCATCAAGACTGTGCTGGCAAGTTGGCTGAGGTACATGGAAGTCTCGGTGAAAGTGTCATGGTTAAGCAACGCCTAGAGCGGGATTACCACAACACTGTCATGGAGCTAAGCTGTCTCCAATCCCATAAAATCCAAACGCTCCAGCAGCGATCGGAAGACCAACGGGCTACCGAGAGAAGAGAGCTCATGGCTCAGCTAGCTGACGCGCGATCCCGGGAGACTGAAGCTCTCAACAGCCAACTCAAAGAGGTCCGAGAAGCCGAAATGCAAGCTCTAAATGCAAGCTCTAAATGGTCAGCTTGCCGACAAGACCTCTCTGGTCGAAAGTCACAAGCGTGAGGCCGATACTCTGAGAATGGCGCTTGAAAAGGCCAAGTCTGAGTTGGCCGATGCGGAAGCCGACATCGAGGATACTGAGAAAGAGCTGAACCAAGTCCAATCTCAACATAGCCAAAGTAATGTCCTCGTTGGAAGCTTACAAACACAGCTCCAAAGCGCCACCGAGAAATTGGAGGCCCAGGATGCTCGTGCTGCAGCTCACCATGTCTTCTTACTTGATGAAGGAGAGATTGGGAGCATTTCCAAGGTCCTTCTTGAACTTGCAAATGAGCTTTCTGGCCTGCCTGTCATTCCCGCCCAGGAAGACAAGCGGCTGCTTCAAGTTGTTGTTAACATTGAACCTATGCTTCATGACTACTCTGTAATAGATGCCTTGATGGGATTCCTAGAGTCTGACCCTCAAGGCTGGTATTGCCTGACGGGGATTATATCCAGAAAGTCAAAGGACATTAGCCTAGCGCTAGAGGCAATGAGCTATATGTACCAGGATAATACAGCTCTGGAATATGAGTCTCTAGGTGATGAGACAGTTTGTCGCGATCACGACAACTGCATTCTTGTCCGTGCGGTTGGGGAGGAGGAGTCTTTGGCTTTGGAGTTTTTCAACATCTAAGCAGAATAGAACTTTACTTTTGATACTCTCACTTTTATACACGAGGCTACTACAAACATAAGTATACGGTGAATATATACCACAGTGAATATCAGTCTTCAGTGATGTAATTTTACAATAGTCTGTGCTCTTGGTTGCGAACCCCTGTAATGGTATGACGTAGGGGATCGTCTTCCATCTACATCTTGCACTCTTAAGTGGACGATATCATTGTAGCTGAGATGCATCAAAGGTAGCAATGAACTGGTTTATGTGACCAGGTGAACAGTATGATCTGAAATCACTATAGTCTGGCATAACCAGACCCAGCTTGTTGCTTATGAATGTAGGCTTGGCAAATTGCTACTCGGGGTTTGCTTATGACATATCTGATGATAAAGATGCCCGCAATGCGTACTTAATAAAACAGAATTCCGATACAAGATCCATTTCTTCAAAGAGATCTCATCATCGCGTCTTCACCCATGGAAACCGATCATTCCACGATCTGTCGAGAAATCTCACTGCCATATCGTCCCGCACAGAGATCATCATCATGTCTGCACACGGAAGATGAACATCATTCCGACACAAGATCCGTTTCTTCCAAGCAATCTCATCATCATGTTTTCACCAATAGAAGGCGATCATTCCGACACCAGATCCTATTGTTGACCAAGATGATGCTCACATGGTCTTCGGTCCTTCCATCGGTGGGTTCATGAGCTCTGAAGCACAGTCCTTGAACTCAAATCAGCTGTCTCTTCACGAATGGGTTCACCTATCGTTATAGAGCCTCCACGTACACTGCGTCAGGGTACTACTTTAGCAGGTCAGTTGCATACAAACGAATATGAAGTGGTTAATACCCTTAAAACAATCGATTCTCTGACAGTCTGGTCTAAGAATGCGCTAGTACTTTCGTCCGGCCTCGTCCGAATACCTTTTCTTTCCATCCATCTTTGCCCATGGGGCCCGTTTACTACGTTGTATTCACTCGGCGCACACTTGTCATACAGTCACTGTACCATGCTACCGTGATGTGGATGCTGAGAGTTTTGAATGCCCAGCGCCTTGCACAAATTTTCTCTCATGTGGCCATCAGTGCCCAGGCTCATGCAGTGATTGCAACAAACCGGACGAAACCATCCAGCATGGTGTCTGTACCAACACCTGCGATCGACCCTTCCGACCCTGCAACCACAGATGTGCGCGTATGTGTCACAACGCCAAAATTGCAATCTTCAAAGCCTACATTAAAGGTTAGCACCACTCTGTTCGAAGACATGCACATTCTCTGACCCAGTCATAAGGTTGAAGCCCATCCTCAAAGCCAGTAGACTGGAGAATCAACTTCATGTGACGAAATGGGACAGTCAAGTCGGTCTCCCGGTATCCTTTCTATCATTATTGTCAGACAGTTCTTCCTCTCAGAGTATGACATTCAATACAAATTCAGAGCTCCTTTCGCATACTTGATCCTGCATGGGTATCCCTGGAGTGGCTGCTGAGTAATGGACGCATGTCTTTTGTGGACTTGACCCTACATGGATATCTCTCAAGTTGTAGGAGGATCTCGCGAGTGGCCGCCTGGTACATCTCCGTCAGCACGATCTCGTAATTCGAAAAAGTAGAAGCTACTGACCTCGATATTTCACTGAATTCCTGCCTTGGCAATCGAGCCGATGGTTTCGGCGGTATGCTTGTTGCTTCCGAGTAGCTGCAAATGCCGATGCGGACGAGAAAGGTCGGCAGTCTGCGTCTCCAGAGTATCAAGTCGTTGCTGCAGCGGCACAATCTGGCCCTCCTTGAGATCCTCCTGATCGACAAGGCGCTTGAAAGTCTTGTAGTCGAAGCCCGAGTTCGTCTTTTGCTGAGCAATTCTCATGTCGCGAAGAATGCAGCAGAAGCATCGCGAGTGGCCGCTGACCAACGGACACTTTTCATCTCTAGTTAGCCCAGGAAGTCAGATGAGATGCAGCACTCACGGTGGAGATTGTAGGCTCTCTAGACCTGCGAGATGATTGGAACAAACGATATCAACGTGTGGCCTTGACCATCTGGTGAGGTTGCCTTTCGGGTTGTGTGTAAAGGACTGACCAGGCAGGTGGGTCGAAAGAAAAGCGAGACTTAGCTGAGGGTATCATAGAAGTTAGGATAGACTAACCTAAGCTTAGTGCCTAAGCAAGTCTAAATTACTTTGTCAATAAGCTTTAGTGTCCTGGCTATTTTTCGGACTTCTGCTGGCAGGTTACTCGTCTCCCCTACTTTCTCAGTAGGCATGAAAATGCTAAACTCATTCAGGCGACGTATGGCACTTTCTTTCAGTAAGCAATGCAAACATCTCAACACAAGGATATGAATGCAGGAGGGAATCAGAATAAAGATGTTCTCTTCCTTCTATGATTATTGCTTATTGCCCTTTGATTTTGTGGTTCATAGGCTAATCAAGTGTTAGATATTTATTCCAACTACCTCTGGTATATAAAGCTACACTGCTCTATATGTGTCTTCTGGCGACTAAATCCTGTTCTCCTCAACAGACGAAGTGGATGCAGCGTTCAACTTTCCTTTCCACCCGATATCATCCCCAAGATCGAACGACCTGACTTCTCCCCCAGTGTCAGTATAGCAAACCTCCGTATCCAATTGCCATTAGGCTGTTGAGAAGGATCATGTGATACTTGCAGTATATCAGGCGGACAGTGGCCCTCCAAATACATCTTCCTCTGGCGCGATTCATTGGGGTTTTCAGGCTGTATTGTAATATAGCTTTGCAGCACCGCCGCATCGCTCGCCGTCATATGTCCGAGAACATCTCGAAGTAATATGTTGGGCAGGTAATAGCCTCTTCCTTGATCGCTGAGGCCCTTTTGAGCTATGAGGAGCGTCGCTCGAACTTCTTTGGGGTCTGTGTCGCCGACGTCAAGGGTGGATGATTTTAAAGCCTCCCGGGGTTCAGTAACGAGGTAATCGAGTTTGTTCAAGGTCAAGAATGCGAGCATCGCGAGGAAACGCGTCAGCATCATATTTCCATATTCAAAGCTATGTCGAAGATAGTGAATACGCAGAATAGTCTCGAAATGCCCTCTGTATTTAGAGAGAGACTGGAATAGTTCGTCTTCATTGAATTGGACAAACAAAGATTTGGTCTTTCCTTCTGGGGCAAGGATTTCATAAAGTTGCACGAGAGCATGGCAATATTGTAGACTGTCGTCTATGTCAGTGACAATTCAGTGTGTTAAAGGAAGGGTAGTATACTGAATTTTGAGGTGAGAAGGAAAAACAATATTAGATGGGGATAGAGGTTCTGGTAAACTTCGATACCAGCTCTCTAATTTTTGCACTACCGCCATAATTCTCACTGCTCCATTCTGCGCCAGATCATCTTCGTTGGAGTCTCGGTGGTAATCTAGCATAGCTTCGTTAAGAACGACAGCGAAATTCATCTTGGTTTGGAAAGTAAGCCCGACTTGGATTGGTATGAGAACTGAGCTCGACGGGTACTTGAGCCAGATCTCGCCAAACCAATCGGGATCGCGTTTGGGGTCTGGAAGCTTGTTCTTGGGTGGAGTCTGCAGGACCGGGACTGTCATGAGTTGATAGCTCAAAGTACTGATATCGTTAGCTTTGAACACTCTAGATGGGGTTCTACATACCACTGCCAGTGGAACAAAGACCACGCTGTCAAGTCATATGAGTTTCGTAACTTTTTATTCATGATATACGTCGTTGGTTCAAACAGTTCCAACTCCTGCGCCATCTTGGTGGCTTGTACCATGTAAGCTGAGGACAGTGGATCCATGTCAAACATATTCACGATTGAATTAATTACAAGAGCAGCTTGTAAAGTCGTCAAACTTCTGCGATTAGTGATTTCTAGTATCCAAAGTCTTCGAGTTTCTTCCAAAAACTTGTAGCCCAGACTATGTGGATTCCAAAACTCTGCAGGCTCGGAGAAAGAATTTCTACATTGCTTGAACTGTCAGCAGAGGGAACACACACCCCCATCGTTAACTTACACAACCAACTGCAAGAACAGCGTTGACCAGAAGCGATGAACAAAAGACGTCAGAGCCACTGACCATATCATCCAAGAAGTAGTCTTTCTGGAAAAATGTGAACCAGTCATATTCTTGTAGGAAGTAGGCTCGAATGAATTCCCTCATTGTACTATCGCTAGCGCCGACTGACGTCCATCTTGAAGGTACAATCTCGTCCAGCCGCGGATCAACAATGGTAGCTGCATGATGTGGTCGAAGATACTGTGCTCGATATCCAAGATCAGATTCTAGTGCTGGATCTGCAATAGCCGTAGCATCGTCTCTATCACTCCACTCGTGGATAAGAGATTTCATGAAAGGGTTTGTCGCGGTCTGGAGGTACTCCGGCATGAGCGGAGAGTAGATAAACTGATATCGGGATCTGGTTTCGGGCTCAAGCTGCACTTGGAGGAGAAGGTCGGCGCTTGTAAGTTGTCGCGATAACGTCTCGGCGTCGATGCCACTTTGAATGCGGTGAACTATTTCGAGCGCTTCAGCCTCAGGTCGGGTTTGTATGGCCTTGTAGACGATGGCTGCTGGGTGTGATTCCAATAGTGTCTCGTATTTGTCCCGATAGTTGGTTTCTGCCGTCTGTCTGTACACGCATTCGGTTTTCCGCGCCTGACATTGAGAGCATGTTGGTCTATTGCCGTTGCACTATAAACTATTAGATAATTCACATCACAATACCAGTAGCAGACCTACCTTGATCTTCTTCTGACGACACGGCTCACAAGCTAAAGATATGGGTGCGCGCTTTCGTGCCAAAGGAGCCGTACGATATGCATTAACGGTATCTGCAGGCACTGGTCGCGAAGCTGGTACCAAAGGTCGAAGATTGCTGGCTTGACTGGAATCATGTGCTGATGAACTCGATGCTTCAGAGACGCTTGGTGTTCTATGCGGTATCATGATTGGTATTCGTTCCAGCTGATGTATGGTGTTGGTTATCGCAGGTCGGTTGGAAAAGTCAACACCAAGATCAGGACAACTACCATGACATCATAACAGAAATTGTTCCAGAATACATACAATTGACGCGCGGGTCTCGTATCTACTTAGCCTGACAGGTCTGAGGTTGCTATTCCCATGTGCAATTATGGCGTCATCGTGGTCGAAACATGATGGATTTGACCTGCCGCCCGGATAATGCCATTGCTACATACTGTGTTGTCTGTGGCGCCTTCCTTGATTGGTTAATTTGGATTGTTTTGTGTTATGTTCGGCTCGGCAGTATTCTTTAAAGGTATATCTGTTCCTCCTCGACCATAGGTGTATCTAAACTTAGTTTCGTCTGTTACTATCAGCGCCAACGTGCAGTCAACCCCGATCGAGATGACATCGAAGCAGGGATCTTCAATTCTCACCATATACAAATATCCGTTGCTGTGAGGATTATGCAGACTTTGTCAGCTTTTGTCTGGCTTACTTGAGTGTCGCTACAAAAGACTAATCTTCAGCTAGATCGCTCGTTCCCGTCGCTTTCCCGCGCAATCTCGCGATTTGTGACCTAAAAAAGGATACCAAGAATATCTATGCGGGCAGTAAGCAGATCGGAGCCTATGACGATATCTAATCTTGTCAGATCAGCAGATCACACCAAAGTCCAAACGTTTGCCTCCACCAGGATCAGCTCCCAACCCCGAAATGGACAATTAGTCAGTAATAGGACTTCGAAACCCAGTCCAAGATTTCCCAGCAGCCTCATGTCGAGTTTTAAGGGTCCTGGGCGGATGACAATACCGACTGGGCGTTACACGGCGCCACCCGATCTACGCCGGGGCAGGACACTATTCCCAACATGGTGGAACTCAGCGCTGTCTGATCATGGTGGGGAAGGAAAACGCCTCTTGAGAAAAGACATATAAAATCATAAAGAAGAGATATTTCGGCAGATAAAAGATTCAACTTTCAATGCGGCGGCCTTGCGCGAAAATCAAACTTGTTTCCTTCGGTGGTGATGCCGGGCGTTCCTAAGAGCAGAGGCTGCAACAACTGCCTTAGGCAGAAGAAAAAGGTACAAGGACTCCTGTTCGACATTTTCACTAACTGACATGAGCAGTGCGATCAACAGAAACCAGCTTGTTCGAGATGTGCACGACTTGAGATTCCATGCGTTGGGTCCGGCGAACGAAAGTATGTGTTCAAACCGGTATCGTTCACGAAGCTGAAACACGCGAGCCTTCGGAAGTTGAGAAAGGACAAGGACACTCGTGCGAAAGATTCGAAGGATGCAAGAAACGAACAACTCAATATTGAAACTTGAAACTACTCGAAAGATTGACTCCACGGGTAGACTGTCCTTATTATGATAACCAAATCCGACGTCTCTCAAGACTGATTAAATCAAAATTACACTTCCAAACATTTCATCGGTTCTGCTGTTCCATATCATATATCCATTATCCATAAATATTCATGTCAACTTAGAGAAGAAGAAAGACGCCCATGGCAACTCCGGCGACAGCAATCAAAGAACCCTTGGCAGCCTGAGCAGCATTGGGAATAACGCTGGGGGTGGCTGCGGGCTCCTTGGTCGCCTCGGTCTCGGTGGTGGTCGGGGTCTGAGTAGGAAGGACAGGAGCAACAGTGGTGTTCTCGATGATGGTCGCCTCCACAATTCCAGTAGACTCTTCAGCAGAAGCGTGGCTCTTGATCGAAGTGTGCGTCTCGACCTCGATAGCGGTGCTGGTAGGTTCAGCATCGGCGGTCGGGACCTCGGTAGAGGTAGGTACAGCAGAGGCTGTAGCGAGAGTAGTCGAGGGCTTCCAGCAGGACAAGTACGAAGTACCACGTGTCTCAGTACCAGAGTAGTTTGCGCATCCGGGAACTCCGGTCTTGGGGGGAGCTCGGCCGCCGCCGCAGTCGAGAGGATCGCAGATCATGCCATCATCAGGATCGAACCAGTGGACGATATTGTCGTCGCAGGTAGTGTAGCTGTGTGTGGAGCAACCGAATCCAAGGGCTTGCTCGGCGAGCATAAGCACAGGGATGGCAGAAAGGAAAGTAGCCTTGACCATTTTGAAGGTTGTAACGAATGTGATGTCTAAGCGAGCGACTGAGATTGATGGTTAGTAGATCAACATAATGGAGGACGAACGGTTTATAACGTGGAACCACGCCGCAAGGCGGAGCAGGATGAATGTCATCTTCCAGATTAACCGGCTGACTCGGACGGTAAGCCGTAACGTAGGATCCGGACATTTGATCGTGCCATCTTGTGAGCGGCTGACATTTGGTCCCTCAGCCTTAGAAGACCCATGTAGGTTGTTAAATTGCGGTTGACGATAGCGGGTTAGTGTATGATTTGGGTGTTGTGATTGGTCGCCAAGACACAACATCGTGCTGCTGTACTGTGCCGTGATTTCCTACCCCTGGTTATAGCGCCTTGGGGGTGGGACAAGGATGGCACAGAGCAAGAGACGATGGGCGAGTTTGGTATGTCATTCGGAGGATTTTGGCAGAATTTCTGGCTCAAAAGTTTGAACCAGACGATAGATTGACTGTGAGCTGGGAAGATAAATTTCTGATAGTTTAAATGC
Source organism: Fusarium coffeatum (assembly GCF_003316985.1). Lineage (NCBI taxonomy): Eukaryota > Fungi > Ascomycota > Sordariomycetes > Hypocreales > Nectriaceae > Fusarium > Fusarium coffeatum. The sequence goes on along the minus strand of NW_022157900.1, from coordinate 132,571 downwards.
ATTTGGAGCAGCCTTCCATTCTCGAGCTGGATCTGGTCCAACCTTGGCGGGCAAGTCATCGTGTAAATCAGGGAGGTTAACGAGTTGAGAAGCAATGACGACAATTTACGAAGTGACATACTTGGTCAACCTTCAGCAAACATCACCACGCGCTATCCAAACCGCAGGTGCACCAACTAATATTGCAATAACTTATTCTACCGTCGCTACAGGTAAATGTCTTCCAGAAGAACGGCTCATCGTGTCCCAATCTGGCGACGCGGTTGAACTTACGAAATAGCTCACTCATTACCCTAGACCTTCGATGCCAGCTATGAGGGAATACGTCTCACTACAACGCCAGTTATTGTACAGAGATAAAATACCAGCCAACGACTCACGGTCCTAGAAGGCTGATACCATTCGACATGTGAGGTTTCCAGCGATACTCGAGTTGAGGCCAATTGAATCAGTTCCAAAGAGCTGGTGTCATCATAACGGCCCCCTCCGATACCGCACGGATCATCCATATTCCGGCGGGGTGGCTGCATTTGCGACTCATTGTTGGCTCATTCCCCAACGATCCTACGAGGGGCACCAAGATTTTTATTTTCCCAAGCATCAACGAGCAGACACAATGGCTAACGATTCGACACATACGCAATCACAAGTCTACCTCTCTACAAGAGGTGGTGACTATGGTGTACGGACCGATCATGCTCTACCGCCGTGAACCTTGCTGACATCTTACAGCTCGATTTCGAGACCGTTGTCCTAAAGGGTCTGGCTGCCGATGGCGGTCTTTTCCTCCCCCACGAGATTCCCGCTGCGACAGAATGGGTACGTACGAACGAGCCGAATTCCCAGATTCCGACATCATATATGCCGTCAGAAGGACATGCGCAATCGATCAGTGACTGACGACCCATAGCAAAGCTGGAAAGATCTCTCCTACCAGGAGCTTGCCTTCCAGATCTTTAGCCTCTACATCTCCCGAAGCGAAATCCCCGCCGACGACCTACAAGGAATCATCAACCGAAGTTACTCGACGTTCCGCGCCGAAGAAGTCACCCCTCTCGTCCAATTGAAGGACAACCTACACCTTCTCGAGCTCTTCCACGGTCCTAGTTACTCCTTCAAGGATTGCGCTCTGCAATTCCTCGGTAACCTTTTCGAGTACCTTCTTGCGCGAAAGAACGAGGGCAAGGAGGGCAAGGACCGACACCATCTGACTGTCGTTGGTGCGACAAGTGGTGACGTGAGTCATTCGTGGCCTGATGCGATAATGTCCTAACTGTTTTAGACCGGATCCGCTGCCATCCACGGTCTTCGAGGAAAGAAGGATGTCTCTGTTACCATCCTGCACCCCAAGGGTCGCGTCAGCCCTATCCAGGAGCTCCAAATGACTACCTGCACTGACGCCAACGTTCACAACCTTGCCGTTACTGGTACCTTTGACGATTGCCAGGTTTGTATGCCTCTCGTCTTCAGCACCACCTCGCTGACCAAAACAGGACATCGTCAAGGCTCTCTTCGGTGACCCCGACACCAACGAGCACCTCAAGCTCGGCGCCGTCAACTCCATCAACTTCTCCCGAATCCTCGCTCAGATTGTCTACTACTTCTACTCCTACTTCTCCCTCGCCCGAAAGGACCCCAACTTCAAGGTCGGCGACAAGGTCCGCTTTGTTGTGCCCACAGGAAACTTTGGCGACATCCTCGCTGGTTACTTTGCCACCCGCATGGGTCTCCCTGTCGACAAACTTGTTATCGCGACTAACGAGAACGATATCCTTGACCGATTCTGGAAGACCGGAAAGTACGAGAAGCAGCCCGCCAAGGGTCCTGAGGCCGAGGGTGGTCTTGAGGTTGATGGTGTCAAGGCTCACGAGGATGGCGTCAAGGAGACACTCAGCCCTGCTATGGACATTCTAGTGTCCAGCAACTTTGAGCGCCTTCTGTGGTTCCTCGCTTACGAGTTTGCCGAGTCTGTCGGCATGGATGTTGAGTTCAACCGAAAGCAAGCCGGTCAAGAAGTCGCCACATGGCTCAAGGACCTCAAGAACAAGGGTGGTTTCGGTCCCGTCTACGTTGATGTTCTCAACAGCGCCCGCAAGACCTTCGAGAGCGAGCGTGTCAGCGACCCCCAGACTCTCGAGACCATCAAGGATATCTACGAGCAGATCAACTACGTTCTCGACCCCCACTCCGCCATCGGCGTCAACGCTTCCCTTCGATCCATTCAGCGCGCCGAGTCCATCCCCCACATCTCCTTGTCCACCGCTCACCCCGCTAAGTTCGCCGGCGCTGTCGAGCTGGCTCTCAAGGACGAGAAGGACTTTAACTTCAACGAGAAGGTTCTTCCTGAGGAATTTGCCGGACTTGAGAAATTGCCTAAGCGTGTTTCTGATGTTTCAAATGATTGGAAGGCTGTGAGGGAGCAGGTCAAGCAGCAGGTTGAGAAGGAGCTTAATGGAGAGCGTTAAAATAGATGTGTTGATAGAATTGAGTTTCAAATGCAAAAGTGTTGTATTATCAAGAAAGTTATATGTGCAAAGATATCCTAGTGTCAAATGCCTCTTTCCATCCTCCTGCTCCCCTCCCTTGAAAGAGCTTCCTCAGTCCCAGGTTCCTCTAAAACTTCCTAATCGCCTTGCAGTCTGTGAGTCTCTCATAATCATTGGACGCCCCATTGTAGGCGCTCATAAGGTAACTAGAGATTACAAGTTAGTAAAGAAGAAGTAATATTGGAATCAGGTATACATACTCATGACCAGCAGGGCCTCGAGCCACGCTCACATCAACATAGTACTTTCCATCACTGCCCCAGTAACACTGTCGGTTGTACATGAACTGAGCATGATGAACTGCCTCGCACCAAAAATTAAGATGGCGGTCTTCGCGAGGTTCGGTGATGAGCCAATGGCGGTATCTATCCATACCGTCCTCAACAAAGACCTTTTCATACTTGATGGTCAATGAACAATCTCTGCGCTTCTCAAGAGCTGCATCTGAGGCCTGGTTAATATGCGTACATCTTCGAGGCTGGGAAACTTACCAGGAGTAGGAGAAGCAATGACTCCAGTGATGGCGACAGCAGCCTGGGTGAGGAGAGTGAACTTCATTTTGATTGAGGTTAAGTGATGATGTTGGATGCTTGATTAGTTGGAATGAGTGAGGATAGAAGACCCGTATCGTATGGAATTAGACCTTGACTTTATAGTTAAAGATATCTCCTGGTTACAATAGGCGTCTTGTAATCTGCCCAAAGGTATCCAGAATAGATAGTTGTATCTAGAGGACAGGTCACTATCAGTTCCATCGGTCCGTCTAGTAAAGCGAGAATCCTTCAGTAAAGGACCGAGTACGATCGCATGAGTGTATTCCTTCTTTGGGCCCGTCAAGACGTTGCATTGATTTCGATAGACAGTTGCAATACCATATAGAGTAGTGACTGGGGGATAGAAGGGGTCCTTTGGCAGGTGGGTCAATTTCCGAGCAAAACCTCCCCAGTCTAGCGTTGATCTACCGTTTATTCCCAAATCAATAACGGCAGAACCACAATTTGTTTCGGAACGGTTTAGTGAGGCTGGTTAAGCGGCACTTAATCTCCATATATCCTTTCAGAATGGGAATTCCGAAATGCGGTTCAAGGATCGAAAAAGGCCCGATAGGTACACCGCAGAAAACACTCGGCTCTTAGTTCGAGCTGTAACCCTCATCCCGGCCATGATCCTTCGGACCCAGGAATGGAGACTATGTGATTCAAACCTGATAAGCAATTGGAAGTTAAGCCTATCTTATGCAATTGGGAGTTGTTATAAATCGGAAGCACTTTCTCTAAGAATGCTAAGTCTATCTAACTTACAAACATATTCACTTCTCTACCAACCATCATCTTACCAACTACCACATAATGAAGTTCTCACTTATTACTCTTGCCGCAGCCGTCCCGGCTCTTGCTGCCGCTGTTCCTGCTTCTGTTGATACCGCTGAAGGTATTTTCCCCTTCACATACAAGTTAGAAGTGTTTCAATACTGACTCGTTCTTAGTTGACAAGCGCGCCAACTGCAAGCTGACCCTCCAGTGGCTCACCAACTGGAGCGAGGATGCCCTGAGAAGATACCGAGTCTGGCTTATCACTGAGCCTCGAAATGATGACCACATTCACAAATACTGCGATCTCTTCAAGGCTGATGCCATGGGCGCTCGGAACGTGCAGTGCTTCTGGACTGATGACGGAAAGTATGTCATTGACGATAGTGAGGGTGAAGGCTCTCCTGGTCACGAGTAAGTACAAATCTGTCCACATTTACATTACTGCATCTAACTTGATGATTTACAGTCAATATCTGAAGTACTTCAACAACGCAGCCAAGTACTTTGAGTGGGCTACTGGCTGTGACACTGTCCGTAACCTTTAGATGGCATATGTGAGCGTATGCAATGTTGAGGATCTGAGACAACCTGCAGACATGGCTATTATGTGGGGAATTGAGCATGTTGTACTTTGAGATTCGTTATTTGTAATACACTATTCACTCAATTATTTTTATCAAATCTCATGCCTCGAGAACTTGCTCCATGTGCAAAGATATACTAGTTTCTTTAAGTACCTCTTTTTCTCCTTCCTCCTTCTATATGCTTATATCATTAATATTCAAGACTTAGAGCTTATCAAACATAGCAGAGTCCAGATAAGCCTCTTCAGTCCTAGGTTCTTCTAGAACTGCTTAATCACCTTGCATGGGTGAGTCTCTCATGGCACTGGGAGCCCGCCCAGAGCCAGGGGAAACCAAGTTAGAGTCTAGCTCTGTGGACTCAATGAGACGACCAGACTCTAGCTGTTGCGTCATGACTTCACGTTCAAGAAGATTCATTCTGCTCTCGAATCTGGATTCAACTCTGGTCAGATTCTGTCGACCTTCCTCGATTTCATCACGTTGTCTTCTGACTTGACGCCCCAGATATATCAAGACCGGGTCGCTCTGTGTGGCAGTTGGATCGAGACCGTTTCGTGAGTCCCTGCGACTTTCATCCAGAGACTCGATCATATTGGTCTGGTTATTGATCGTCCTTTCAAGACACTCGATTTCACGTTCATGGACCCGTTGGAGCCTCTGATTCCTCTCTTCGGATTTCTGAACCTCCTCTTGTGCCTTGTTCAACGCGTCCCTCAGCTCTCTGTTCTCTCTTTCTAGGCGTACAATGATTCCATAGTCGCCACGGGGAGAAAGTTCACTCAGAACAGGCACGCGTGGGGGGCGTGGAGGGCCTGTAGGCATAGCTAACTCTTGAGGTGTTGGGGAGATTTCCCGGTTGTAAACCTCAGGTTCGCTAAGCGTACCGACATCCATATGACCAAGTCCCTCGAGTTGGGTTTCAGCATCAATCATGCCTCCACCCTCATCAGCTCCAGGGACAAAGGGAATATCGCCATTGTCCATGGCTGGACCTTCAATTTCATAGCCTAGAGACTCAGAAGCATCATCCTCTTGTGAGGACTCGCTTTCATCCTGATCCTCATCAGGTGGCAGAAGATCGTCATCGCTCATGGTTAGAAGATCGCCATCGCTCATGGTTATATCCCTATTGTCCTCTTCGAAGAAAGACGATGAGCGTTCAGAGTCAACATCCATCTCTTCCTCATTCTGACCATGGATAGGAGACTCAGGAAGATCGTCTTCACTTCCGCTATCGCCAGTCTGAGGTTGAGACTGGCCTTTCAAAAATGAAACGACCTCACGGAAGGCTTCTTTGTAGAAGGCCTCGTATAGATCAGGGAGCTGGGTCATGGAAGGTCTTTCTCGGTCGGATTTCTGTTCATTCCAGGCTTTGAAAGCATCTTCCACTGACATACGATACTCTGTTTCAATGTTACCCATTGAGCCAAGAGCTTTGGTGACCATTTCAACATCCCATAGCGTGAGAGGCAGAACTCTGACACCCATGAAATCCGTGAACTCTTCCAAAATCGGTGGACGTTTTGAAGTATCGTTTTCGAGTGTCTCACCGCTGTGGAAGAGGAAATCGGACCACGGGGAGATTTCTTTTCCCTTTGTGCGCGCTTGATCTCTTACGACGCGATGCATTTTGTGCAGAGGATGTGGAGTACTGGTATGTCTGTACTTTAATATCCCCTGGTTTAGACTATTGAGAGCTAGACACTCCTCTGCCTTGCTGGATATACGGTTCAAGGCCCTGTAATCGCCTGTGCGACAAATGATCGCATATTGCAACGCTCCGGTGACCCTTCGAAAGGACCCAGTCCAGATTGGATGCACCAGCAGCTTTGAGAGTGCCAGACAGAAATTGGTTGAAGGTATGTGTGGACGACTCCGACTGTGAGTGGTCATTGGCTGGTATCGCATCGCAGCTGTAACACCAACCAGGCCCAGTGGGGGTCTTTGAAACAGACGGAAGGAAGTCTTCCATACATTCAGAAGAGGGGCACTGTGAGGATTGCTGAAGCTTGCAGTTTTGGCCTTCAGCCCAGAATCATCCCACATCTTGGTGACGGTTTCCTCGTCGTCCTCCGTCCAGCCTTCAGGCAAGGCTTTCAGGAATTGAGCGACGATTCCATCCGTATCTCGAATCTCCACAGGAGGATACTCCTCGAGCATATGAGCTGCTGCATCGAGAGCCTTCTCCCAAGGGTCATCGTTGGTCGTACGACCACGCTTAACAGGTCGCTCCTCTGCAGGAGCACCTCTCGCGTTTCGCTTGCCTCGTCCGCTCATTTTGTGTATCTTAAATCTGGTACTATTCACAATAAGCGATTGTAGTAGAATCATAGTTCTTTGAAACTTACAGACGTTGTGGCTGGAGGCGCTGACTGTGAAGAGTTGTTGTTTTCTGCAGCAGAAGGGGCGGAAAATTTACCCGCCTAAGGCACGACGAAATTAACCTTGAGCTACCACCAACACTGTCGGCCTGAACAGCGCAGCACAGCAGAGCCATGTGACTATCTACCTGAATCAAACATACCGTTTCATTATGGTTGACTCGGATGATCTCAGCTGTTCAGTCTGTTCAGTTTGAACATTGTATCGCGATGTAGGAAATGTTTGTGCCAAGTGTCTGTATTCTAACTGTCCCCTGGTTTGTTAGTGTATGCGAATTTCTTAAGACTTCTGAACTCTTGCTCTTGAACCTATACTATCGAATGTTGTCCAGCTATAGAAGAAGCCTATACTAGATGAGCGATGCTCAGTGGCCGCATTTGAAATTCATTCATTTAAAGCGAAACAGAACAGTATCTTGCGATTTCAGCAGTGACGAAGGAATTGTCAGTTGCATATTTGATAATAGCTACAACGTTGAGAGACGAATTCAATGTTTGAAGATTCGTGTGATTTCTATTGAAGGAGATCATAATTTTATCTTTTAGGTGTTGTTCATTCACTTGTCTTGTGCCTGGTATTGCTTGAAATGTGCGAATTTAGTTGGTGTATGTTTGTCTTATTCAAAATGTATGAGCTACTCAAGCCACCGTGTATCAAAGAACGCATGTCATACGTCTATTTCCTCATGTCTGACTCCGTCGCTCTCCTATCCTCAGTCTAGTCCCATCACCGAATTTCAACCTTTATCCAACCAGCTTCTCTCTGCAGTCCATCCAAGTGAATCTGGACTGAAGGTCTCCGAGACCAGCCTTTCTGTACGAGTATATATGACAATGGCAACCAACAAATGATAGTAACATCCACCTGTATTGTTGTTGAGATACTTTAACAGCGTAAATTTAGATTTTCAAACTTAGATATAAATTCTTGTCCCTAAATGCATGAGCTGCCAAGAGAAATCGTGATTTTCAAAATACCAATGTCAGTTGAGTAAGACGCAAATTCAGATAGAACACTACGATACCGAGAATGAAAAACACAACTCCTTGGTCACAAACAAAGAGACCCATGAACATCTCAACAGCCAGAAATTCCGGTCTCGATGACGAAGAGAAGATCACTAATACAAGGCGTCGACTGTGAGGGAAATCACGAAGAGGCAACAAGACGTTGTGGGCTACTTAACAGACAGACTTACACGACATGATCGCACGTGATCACACTAGTCTAAGACCTATCTAGCAAGTTCTGATGTCTGGTGGCCAAATTGAACCACAGATTACAGGGCTGAGCCACTTTGTATCCCACCCGGTCTGGACTCTCTACAGATACTTCCGCCAGCCTATGAGATTCATTCTCGGTTCTTACCTTTTTAAAGCGGGTACTTTTCTCTTGATACTCGAGGCTTTTCCACGCTGTTGTCGTAAAATCCCGCACGCCCTACTCCGTAGACACTCACACGATCTCCTCAAGCCTCTTCCGATGAAACATACAAGATGGAATAGTTTGGGGGCCGCAGTCTTTTATTGGTGAGCTGGGAATAAAGGAGTGGAGAGCGTACAAGGGGATACCCTTGCCAAGAAGATCGAGGCTCCCCAGGATGCACGATCACGGCGCTTGTAAGGCTGTCCCGAACAAAGATCCTTCCCAAAAAGGCTTTACCTCCGGCGTTTAAACCCGAAATGCCTTTGAAAAAGCAATGTTACTGCATACTTGTTGCCACAAACTGTTTTGAAGGATCAAACTCCCTGTGCAGTAAGCACTAAACTGCTGCCGATGGGAACTCACCTTGTGATCTGCCAGCGTTGTGGAATAAGTTAAAAGGCTTTTGTCTGCACATATGGAAACATTATGGTCTGTAGTCCAACACTTCTCTGCAGCAAACGGTACAGCAGCCTGAGACAGAAACATGTACCAAAGCCCAGGCGAGAAGCACGGCTTCCAGCCATCCTATCAGCCAGTCGATGCTCAAAACCAGAACGAGCACGAACAATGGAAACCCAGCTTCTTCGGTGGCGTTCCATGGCTCGGTACTGCTGGAATTTTCATCGCCATTGCATCTGCCGTAGGCAGTATTGCCGCTCTTTATTCTGCAAACAACAAGGCCGTCGACTCTTGGCCTAGTCAACATGCACCCATTCAGCTCACAGTGATGCTCGCTGTACTCATCGCTATAGGCAATGTCGGCCTTCGCATCGCTCACAAAGAAGGCACAACCCTTACCTGGTGGATAAAGATGTCTAAAGGCGCGACATTGGCCGACAGCCATAGGACTTGGGAACACGGATCCAGCGCTTGGAGCTCAGCTCTAGCAATCCTTCACTTACATATCAGCAAGATTGGCCTGGTTTCTATCCTTATGGCATTCCATTTTGCCAATGGGCCTTTGATCCAGCGCGCAACCGACGTTACAACAGGAAGTAGTATAGAGCCTGCAACCTTTCAGGCTCACTTCTCACCAGATATGTTCGAACAAGCGACAGGGTACTACCAGACCCGCTCTAGTGTGGCAAGCACTTTGTCAACCGACTTTATGAATGTCATCCTTGCCCACACCAACAGGGAGCCCATCAAACTCGATCTGAAGGGCTGCGATGGCGTTTGCTCGGGTACCCTGATTGGTGCAGGCTTCGATTTCGACTGTGTCCAGACAAATCAGAATTACTCGGTCGGTCCGGGCTATGGTAATCATGGAACGATGTGGGATGTTGGGAGCATTCAAGTCAACATCACCGACAAATGGTATCCAGATACGGTGAATGTCACTACGAAATACAAGGGTGACGCCGCGAACGTTGGAAACTTGACAGTCACAACCTGTATACTGCATAGCGCGAGGGTAAGATATCCCTTTACGTATACCAATGGTACTGTTGAACTCGAAGCGCCTACTCCAACGACAGATGGAATAGCGAATCGGACTGAGGAGATGATATACCTCGAAACAGAGACGTCTGGTATGGGAAGATTTAGCTCGAGGCTTGGAGGCTTTGGTATCGCTCTATCTCACATATACAACAGCAACGTGCAGCTGTATTTGACAGGCATGATGGCTTTGCAAGGGGAAGGGCTTATGCAGTATTCGTGGATCAGCTCGAATGATTCAGCATTGGGAGAGGTATATATGACTTGGTCTGACCCTACACCATCGATCTTGGGAGCATTCAACGAGATAGCGTTCCGCACAGCTGCTACTTTCAGCAACTCATCCTTTGAGCAGACTGTCCAAGGAACTCAGAAGCGCACGTTCATCAAGTACACCATCAACACAAACTTCCTCGCCGCTTCGCTGGCTGTTACCTTTGCCAGTGCTCTGGCCATCGTGCTTCTATACCACGGCTTCTGGCTTCTCGGTCGACCGGTGACGATGAGTCCCCTGGAGACAGCCCATGCATTCCAGTCCCCTGCCACCGCTGGAGCAGATGCGGTTGAGGCCGATGATCTGGCAAAGGTGTTTGAGAACAACAAGGTTAGGTATGATGTTAGACAAGGGATAATGATATGGCTGTAGACAACATAGAAATACAGTCACGATGTAACTTCGCAAATTGTTTGTACTCTATACAGTGGGCTTGATTAGGTAGTCTATCACTTGGGCTCTTAGTGGTTAATTGTGTGACCCGACAGACGGGGTGCCACTCTATCTGGCAGTGCGAGGCAGCTATAACGGTGGGCCCTTTGGGTGACTGTTTGCGAGAGATTGTTTCTGCCTTATCCTTCTCTCCTCTTGATTTTATTTTTCTTTCTTTGTGAATCTTCCCTGGTTCAACGTCTCCTTCAATATCGATCAGCATCTCCGAGCCTTAAGAGGAAGATTGAAATTCTGCTTTGCCGTCCCTACATCGCCAGGCACGCCAGAGCCCTCAAAACCCAGGAGGAACCTTTTGGTTTCTCGACAGGTACGAGTTCGCGAGTTTAGGAATCACTTTACTAATGGCTGTGGGAGCATAGGTCAACATGAGTCCCTTCCAACGTCTTCCAAACGAGATCCTCGACGCGATATTCATCCATCTGTCGCCGCACGAGGTTTGGAAAACCCAGCAATCCAGCGCTTCTACTGAACAGGCACTGGATTCTCATATGCGAACACGACCCCACGCCATCGATTCCTTGATGTTATGGGCTTGTGACACTGGCGACAATCAAGCGGTTCGCAAGGCTGTGTCCTTGGGAGCGGATGTCAGTGTTGTGAGGGCTTTACTAAACGATAGTTCTTATTCCGAACGCTTGACAATTTACCGCGCTTCGTATTACCCAGACACGGTCCGTCTACTCTTAGATCTTGGCGCGCGCATTGACACAGATTTCAAGGCGGCTTCGGACAAAAGGTGGGAACGTTTTCAGAGAGATCTCGACCCCGAGGTCTACCAACTGTTCTCGGACCGCGGCATGACTGACCAGTTTGTCGACTTCCAGGCATGTATTGATCACTGTCTTTATATGCAGATCGATAACAGGTGGTCTGGCACGGAGGACATTATTGAAGCGTTGGAAAGAATCTCTATATTACTTGAATTGGGGGCCAGCTCCGTCGCACTCATACTGGATGACGGGAACCCCGTAGGAACGACGCTCTCATACTTAATTAAGTCTATATACGACTGGGGGAGATACCCGTCGGAATGGTGCCTTCCTACCCTCAAGCTTCTCTTGTCCAAACGGCCAGATCTGAACGCCCCTTCTCTAGAGACGACGCGAAGGTTCCTGGAGCGAAGTTTGCCAGGAGAGCTCGGTGTGCTCATATCATGGCAATCGTGGGTTTGCCCCATTGCGGTCGCCGTAGGGTGCATGGTAGAATTGGGCACGACAGAGGTCATGGACATATTGCTTGAAGCTGGAGCTAAGCTGAACCTCCCGACACACACTTGCTTTCAGCCTCTTGCTCTATACGCATACTTATCTGAGACCTATGATGGCCCAGGATACAAGTACCTAGAGAGCAATGGCGCAAGCTTTGAGCCTCTCTGGCACTACGTGGAGGAGTCTGTGGATGATGGCGCTTCGATACCTATTTTCCAGCTCTGTCAAGATTTGAGCTACTTCAGCCCAGACTTCTATGACGCAGCATTACTTGTCGACGACAAACTATTCGGTGTGGTAAAACTCTTCACCGAACGGGGTGCTGTTAAGAATGTCGGAATTCGATTTATCGAGGATATTCTTCGACCAATGGGCGAAGGACCTTATAATGCCGATACACAGTCCACTATTATTAAGCGTTCTCACATTCTTCTGAAATTGACGCTGCAAGATGACAATCTCAACCCAAACAAGCCTGGAGAGATTTGTGGCCTTTTCTCAGAAATCGTGGATCAAGCAATCAACAACCCAACAGGAACTCAAGTGGTTAACATCATTGACCCTATTATTGCTGCTATGCTGTTGCAGAAAGGTGCAAGGCTAGAGACTCGCAGTCGCACGAAAGAAGCCAGAGACCACGTTATTTCCCAGCTGCAGAGGGACCCCTACAATATCAGCTTCGATATCTGATAATAAGAGACGAAATAATTTGGCGACTTTATGCCAGTTTAGGTCGCCTCTTAGGCTCTTTATTTCTGATAACCTAATCCTTAGAGTATGGCTGTCATACCGCCTACACACCAGGTCACATTGAGATCTTCATGGAATTCGGCTGTTTGGTCTTGCTTTATTGCTGACATCCAATCACGTCATACAGTTAGATACCGGTTTGGAGTCACTCTCGTGACTTTCTATCTCCAAGTTAGGCAAAGCCAAACTCTATCTCCGCAACATCCATGACACCGACGACGCGGAAGTCACCCTTCTAACCAGTCATGAATGCGTCATGAGACAGCCATCATGAACTCACCCCGACGTTATTTCCGTACAAATGCGGGGATCTGGGGTATATAAGCCATGAGAGACCCCGAGGAGACTTCGCAACTTTCAATCAGAGACACAACTACTTACCATTATTCATTCTATCACATCATTTCATACGCAAACTATCAACATGGCCTGCGACTGTGGATCGACTTGCAACTGCGGCGGAGCTAGCTCCTGCAATTGTGGCCAGAGCTGCACTTGCAAGAACTGCGGCGTAAGTATTCGCTGTTTGTTGAGATGATGCGATGACTGACATATGACAGAAATAAGAGTCAAGTAGGAATGCATGCATTTGTCAACGTGCAGACTATGATAGCTGGATTATATGCGGGGCCGTTCGAGAATTAAATAAAGTCAATATTCAACATCGCTGAGCGTCTGCTGTGATATGTCAGTGACCTGTGACATGAGAAGAACATCAAATCAGTGCGAGATACGTGCTCGCTAACAAGGCATATCCCTACTCTGGACTGCTGTCCGTGGGGAATGCAACGTCTCGGATGCAAGGATCAGCGGCCAACATCAACACTCGCGCGCTGCAACCCTCGATATCTCCCGTACATCTTCAATTCTGTCGGGAATGTTACGCGCTTAACTTTTGCCGCTCACTACTCGAAGCAAGCGAAAGTAGAACCAAGATGCAACACAAACACACAGTCGAATTTGTCTCAGAAGCACAGACGCTTGAATCAGACGAAGGATTCTACGTCGGTCCATTTTCCCGATTTGGGTGCACGATAATTACTTTTGATTGGTCAAGATTATGCATGTCGGTGGTCGTTCATTTACAGACTAATTGCTGCAACCAGGATCTCAAAGACGCTCAAAATTCGCACAATTTCTACGTCTTATTCGATCCAATCAACGACAAGACATGGATCTCGAGACAAAAGTCACCCTGCAATCTCATGAGCCACCTGTAGGATTATACGGCTAATGGTCGGCAGAAGGTGTAGCTTATAGCCAGCCCCTGGCCTTACAAGGCGTTCTCCCGCCATGCACACCTGGCGTTGAAGAGGCTTGCTCCTGCATCCACATTCATGCCACGGCAACCTAATGGGCTCTCACGAAAGTTCCCGCCGTAATAGCGGACAGCATTCCGAAACTTTTGGTACGAAACAAGAAGACAGTACTTTTATTACATCGGAATCGCGACCACAACAATCGGAAACCCCCAAAGTCAGCCCTGTGCGTTACTGGTCATGGGAGATTGTATCACTTCTCTTCGCTCTTGCGCTTCTGATAGCCACGATCGCCATTCCCGCTCATTACAACGATAAGGTTTTGAAAAGATGGCCATACGACATTAGTCTCAACACAATCATCGCTATTCTCAGCACCTTTATGCGAGCCTCTATGATGCTTGTTGTCGCCGAGCTGGTTGGCCAAATGGGATGGCAGAGCCTACGAAAACCTCGTCCTGTTTCCGACCTTCACCACTTTGACAATGCGAGCCGAGGAATCCTTGGAGCATTCAAACTGTTCTGGAATGTCCCTCCACGACTTGCGAGTATCATTGCCGCGATTGTTATCATCTTGTCACCAGCTATTGCACCATTTTCGCAACAAGCTGTCAAGACTGTCCCTTGCTCACGAGAAGTCCCAGGCAGTGGAAACTGCACCTTTACGGAAAACTCTAAAGGGGTCACTCACGCCTCAGTCGCTATGTGCAGTTCATGTCTCGACACAACCGAGTTCATCAAGTTGAACGTGACAAAACGGGACGGTTACGAGACTAACAATTATACGCTACCAAACAACCAGTGGGTACAACCTTTCACACGTGACAGTCTACTGAGTGCCTATACTGGAGACGTGGACTGGGCTCTCGGTGGTGTTGAATCTGAATTTGCAGAATTAACCAAGGCTGCCATCGCCAATTTGACGGTTTTGACAGCCTCGCAGGGCGCTTGCAAGAACATCACTCGGTCTGGTGCGGAATGTCCTGAAGACAAACTTACTGCGCATTTACCCGAATCTTATAGGAATTACAATCTAGTGGCGATAACATGTGCCCTTTATCCTTGCATGAAGGAGTACCACGCCCAGGTCAAGGAAGGAAGACTTATCGAAAAGGTGGTTGACGAAACCCTTTTGAGCGCATTCGAATATAGCTATATCGGCAACAATCGTATTCTGAACAGGGGCGGCAGACATGCTATTCAGTCGCCCTGCCTGGTTGGCGACGAAGAGTATACTTTTGACGATTTTTCTCAAAGAAATGAGCCACCGAAGGGCTGGTCGACGGTTGAGCGTGATAAAACCAACTACACAGTCCCGGATACATGCCTATACCAGATGGGAACTCAATACTCGCCGGCACTGAGCAAACACATGGACGACGAAATCTTCAACACCCACTGCGCGTCTGCCTACTTGGCGGACTCGCATGCAAGCTGCGGATCAAAGTGGTGGCTAGCCTCCCTTCAACATATCACCTACGACGCTTTAGAAACAGCATTTGACGACTTCACCGCTGCCATGACCAACAACTTCCGCATTGAAGCAAGATCCGACGAAGATAAAGACAAAGTCACCGGGGTCGTCAACGAAATGGCCATCTGTACCGTTTTTGACTGGCGGTGGGTTCTGCTACCTGCTGGGTTGATGGCTGTTACTTTGGCTCTGTTGGTATATGCTGTTGTTCAGAGCTACACCCACAAAGACATGCCGGTTTGGAAAACTTCGGTTCTTCCGCTGTTGTTTTATGGTCCTAATGTTACGAATGATATGACGAGGGAGACGGATCTGGATGGGTTGCAAAGAGAGGCTGGAAAGATAAAGGTGGAATTTCAAAATAAGGATGGCATTAGATTGAGGAAGATCGAAACTAGAGCGACGGAGAGTTAGATATACACAGGTTACGATTTACGTAGATGTTTGCATCCTTCTTGCATCAACCTGATTCACACGTTGAATTACAGTATCGGCTGGTTTCTGTCCAGGTTTCATCAACGAGGTGGCGCTATTCTGATTCAGCTACTTGACAGTGCCTGACAGGTGCAAGACCTTTGGCTATTGTTTTGAGTGCAGACTTTTCCTTGCCATCCCTTATGCATCGGAAGGTTTGGCCGCTAGAATCAGGCAGAAACTTATTCAGGTCACCTAAGCCAGAAAGTTTCTTCTGTTCTTCATCTGCCATCCACCTCTACATCACCAAACGCATCAAGATCCTTCACCACACGAGTCCACTCACCAAAATGAATCCCTTTCAAAAGCTTCCAAACGAAATCATCGATGCAATATTCACCAACATGCACCCGGCCAATGTCTGGCGATTTCAACAGTCCGCCAAGTCTTCTGAGCGAGCACTGGATCCTCATCTTCGGACACGACGCTATGCACTCGATCAACTGATAGAGTTTGGATGTAAATACGGTAACAACAGAGCTGTTCGAAAGGCCCTTTCTCTGGGAGCCGACGTCAGTGTTATGACAGTTTTTGGATTCGGAGGATATTTGCAGAAGTCCACAATTCTCTCAGCCTCGCTTCACCTGGATACTGTCACTCTCCTTTTCGATCTGGGCGCACGACTTGATATCAGCCCCGACCGGAACTGTCACGGGCTTCAGAAGTACAATACGGCCGAGTTCTTCAAATTGTGCTCGGATAGGGGCGCGAGAGACCAGTTTGATGACTTCCAGAGCTGCATCGATCGCAGCCTTCTCGAAAATCTACCGTATATTGGAGAGTCTCACGATGATGCTATTGACAAAGTCTCTATGCTGATGGAACTCGGGGCCAACCCCACAAAGTGCATGGACGAATATTTCGACCGGACAGCAGTATCCAAGCTGATCGCGGACATGGAAGGAGAACACTACAAGCGGACAGAAGTCTCCAAGCTGGTGACGGACACGGAAGGATCATATTCGACATCATGGGGTTTTCCAGTTCTTGAACTCCTCTTATCATCCGAGCAGCTAGACCTGAACAGCCCTTCTCTCTGGTTGACGGAAGACTTTTTAAAGAATACAGAAATGCCTCCTTCACAAGTTCAATCGCCAATTGCGGCCGCCGTCAGGCACATGGCGGTCACCGGGTCGACACAAATAATGGATATGCTACTCGAAGCTGGAGCTAAGCTAAACTTGCCCGTACACGCAAGCCTTCAACCGCTCCTCGTCTACGCTGACGCTACTGGAAACCCTGATGGGCCAGGGTATGACTATCTGTGCAGCCATGGTGCAACGTTTGAGCAGACTTGGCATCCTGAAGACTTTGTGGAAGACTACGATTCGAGACCCATCTTTCTACTCTGTTCTGTTTGGAACCGACCACCCTTTATTCTCGACGTCGGAAATTTGGGTGTGATAACGCTCTTCATCGAGCGAGGTGCCGTCAAGGACGTTGAAATCCGATTCATCAAGAATTCACTCCGGCCAATGATGGGTATGGATCATGAAGGCGCTATCCCATTCAATGTGATAGCGCGCTATCACTTTCTTTTGAAATTGGTACTCCGAGATGCCAATATCAGCCCGAGCATGTCTGATGAGATGAACGACTTGCTGCGGGAGATCGTGGCGGAAACGACTGTTGAGACGACGGAACTGGGATTATCTCTCGACTTCAGCAACATCGTCGACCCTGTTGCGGTCGCTCTGCTGTTGGAGAGGGGTGCCAAGCTGAACGCGGCAGTTCACGGCTCGTGGACCACGCAGGATGTCAGGCATGATGTGGCATCAAAGTTGGAGAAACAGCCTTACTTTATCGTCTGTAACATCTAATTTGGGATAAGCTCGAGAGTTGCTGTTTAGCACATTTACCTTAAGAAAAAGCAAAACTTAGCTAAGGGTATCATAAAAGTTAGGATATTTCATCCTAAGCTTAGTGCCTAAGAAGGTCTAAATTATCTTGTCAGTAGACTTCTGTGTCCTGGTTGCTTTTCGGACCGCCTGTCAGGTGAGCACAGGAGTTAACTTAGTTTTATTGGAACCTAATGGCATAAAGATTTGCAAAATTTGTTGCAACTTTATTGCTTCGTACTTTCCGTTTTTGAAAAAAGAGCATCTCAAGAACCTAGACCCATATCTGCCTGGCACCTACCACACTTGTACTACGAAACTCAAGTACGTAGAGAAAGGGAAAGAACGATGTTTTTTGGAAAACACAGCACAACACATACCATCCTCAAAGTCTTCAAAGTCCTAAGATCCTGATGAGCTCTTCAACAAAGACTTGGATAACTGGCATCGAGGCTACATCGGCGATGACGGACCAAGACACGAAGAAGTCTCTGCTTACCGTTCATACAACCTTATCACGGAACTCTACGTTACACTCGAACGGACACAATCGAATCGCGTCATCTAGGCCTATCGGTCCACAACAAACAGCACGCACGAGTGGGCAATCTCCACCCCGGTGCCTGCTTACTCCATCGGGAGCGAACGAAGTCGCGGGAGTTTTATGACTACGAAAGCAATCTGAGAGCAGCTATTACGGAAGAGTGACCAGCTCTAGTAGAGGAGCTAACCCAGCCGAGCCCTGGAGAAGCGGTTGAACGAACAGACTCTGTCTGATGGAAGGGCTTCAACATTCGTCGCTACTATGCTTACGCCAGGGTTGCTTTCTAGAGATGGGCAGAGAGCGAACTTTTCGGCCGCCTGCTTTGGACGCTGGCGATATCCTCAGAGCTACTGACCCGCCAACGACATCTACTCATACGCTTACCCCTTCGTCATCCGGAGGTCATTCACACATCAGACCAAGATACACGAACACGATTGCCTATGCCTTCCGTACACGCCCGACAATACCAACGAGGCCGCAGTAACTATTATCGCTCTGCTATTAACAGCCTACCCCCCTCTTCCGGCCCATTCACGACTTTAGAAGAGCACAAGACTCATAAGGATTATAAGTCATCAGATAAAAGGGCTAAAAAGGCTTATAAAGCTACCTGGGCCTTCTCAAAGCAGTCGGTAAAGTGGGCAACACGTCGACAGAGATGATGAAGGGATATCCATTGCGGGACAGGTTGGTCAACACAGGGACAGGAAACCTGAATTTTCCTAGGGACTTCTCGAGATTCCATGAAAGTTACAGGACATCTGATCGTCTGATCAACAAGTCCATGCAGGGATGCCATGGCCACCTTTACCCTTTTCGTTTGGAATGTCTCAGCCTTCTATACTCCCGGTGAGATATTCACAGCCCGGTAAGTAAAGCAGAAACTATCCGTTAAGGCTTAGAGCAGCAACACAAAGTATTCCCAAAGCTGGTCTAGACTGGCATAAGGTGGCCAAATTGTTTCGTCTCTTAGGCTTTTGGAGGCCAATGCTTCTGCCACCCTGACGACAGCCTGCTTTCGAGATGCAGCCCAAGATCGACAAACATCAACACGTCCAATCATAAAGTCTTGTTTGCCGCTTGGCTTGGTAACACAGCATGGTAGCTGAGATGAGCTGAAGCCAAACCAGGCTGTACCCGATCTAACAGAATACAAGAATACTCTGTGAGCGAATATGAATTTTCAAAGACATGAGTTCTGCCAACTTCCCCTCTCCAAAAGATGAAGAACGCTTTGCCTCGCTTCCTCCTCGGTCTTCTGTTTCTCGGCGTCGGTGCATTCATCGGAACAATCCACGGTCTGCGGCCTCTATCAAAAGTCATTAAACGATTCCCCGGAGACGCCCATAGTGTTACAACACGAGAGAAAGCGCTCAAATGTCACGCGGACGATCCAGAAAGTTGGGGCTATGCAGCTTGCAGTGTACTCATCAAGTGTATTCTCGAAAGCCTCGATGACCTTTTCAAGAGTGACCTCGCCATCGGCACGACTATCCTTGGTCTGGTGCCTAGTATCTTGATTATTGCCGCCGCACACCCCGAGGATATCGTCCGCCTTGCCCTTGTATCACCGCACAGAGCTCTAGCAGTGTCCATCTTTGGTATTGCTTTGTCGCCGAGTTTATTCTCAAGACCGACACCGTGGAAATCAGAGTTGAGAGAAGATTCGGAGAGGACCTGGGATATTGAATTGTCTCAATTTACCAAAGGGCCATCTTGGAAGCATGTAGTTTGGAAGAGCTTGGCTGATCTCATGATCCTAGCTATGGCTTCAGTTGCGTTGTGGCAGTGTTGGGTTGTGAACTCAGCTGCAATGGTCCAGTGGCTATGCGAGTCGCCTTTGCTACTTTTCACATGGCCCCTTGCAAACATGACTTGGGTTCTCTTTGCTGTTCTACTCCTCCACTCGATGGCAGAGAGCATAGAATTCAAACACCCCTCACTAAACGTCTCTTACGCATGGTGGGAGGTTCTCCTTCTACCCTACTCCCTCGACTTTGAGAAGAGACTCGCATGGGAAGAGAATCATGTTCCTATCAGCGCACCCTCAATCGGCCAGATGTTTGAAATTCCATATCCATGGCTCGCGACAAGCGGTCCGGCAATGTCAAATGACACTTATGTGATTCGGATCGTCGTCAAGATGTCCAACGATCAGTACACTTTGAAGTGGCAGGCATACTTCTTCATAATCGAGTTTTGTGCGATCGGGATATACTTTTACGCAACTTTTGTCCTTCTCAGTGCTGTCTTTATCGGAGCGGTGGGAAGTGTTCGGTTTGGAGCCATGATGGCTGGGCTTTATGCGGCGATTCGATCTGTTCAGTGTGTTTTCTAGTGTTCGAGGGAACTCAGGCTGCAGGGTCAGGTTAGGGCGGGTACAT
This sequence comes from Fusarium coffeatum, assembly GCF_003316985.1. Lineage (NCBI taxonomy): Eukaryota > Fungi > Ascomycota > Sordariomycetes > Hypocreales > Nectriaceae > Fusarium > Fusarium coffeatum. Next base: position 112,220 of record NW_022157900.1, on the reverse strand, counting down.
CACGAAAGCTTCTTACTGAACCTACCCTGTTTCATTCGGAACATTCTCATCTCATCCCAAGCAGGTGACAATCCTCAGTTATCATCTCCGACGAGTTTCATGCCCTCGAAAATATCAAGCCAATCCTCCAACCTCTCTTTAATAAACCACTCCAACTCCCATGGCTCATCAGAGAGTTTCTCCATATCCCCGTCCCAGACATACATATCCGCCTCAACTTTGGTCCCGTCCTCCATCACCACCTCCACAGGTGTAACTTTGTATGCCTCTCCCTCAAAATCATCCAACTTCTTGCGTTGGGAGGCGGTCTCCAGAATCAGAAGATACCCATTTACTTCACCGGACTCTTTCTTGATGACGGCTGGGTAGTCGCAGTGGTGGACGGAGAATCGTGTGTATTCATGGATTTTGGCTGGATGGGCAAACTTTCGGACGGTCTTGTTATTGGACGCGTCGCCTGTTACGGCCCAGGCAAGCAGTGGCAAGGCTCGAAGTGTGCCGTAAACAAATAATGGGCGTGGCGTGGACATCTTGAAGGCGTGTGTTGGTGTTTGTGTGTATTGAGTGGACGAAAATCATGTGGGAGTCAGATGTTTTGATTGTCGAGATTTCAGACAGCAGCGCAAGAAGTGATTTTTGCACTTGGTAACTCATGACATTGATTGGCGTGTCATAAAGCATAACAACGCAGAACAAAAGCTTGCGTTTGTGGTCAAATGGTCGAGGACAAGTGGCTACCCTACACAGCTTGCGATCTCAGCTTGTCCGTTTGCACAAACTCATGTTCAATTGTTTACACCATCAGTTTCAGCTTTTGTCCCAAGAACAAACTCACATTAAATTTTGCAATCATCGAAAGCAGAAATCAATCATAGATCAATCACAGGAAATCATCAAAAGATCAGGACCAAATAATAAAAACTCAAAAGGTATATTCCAAATATCACACGCTTGTATCTATGCTTTTTATCTATCCTTCAATCTGCTCAGCCTTGGCCTTCTCATCCCTCAAATCAACACCATCAGCATTATGTCTAAACTCCTCCTCCTGCAATCTTAAGTCCTCCATGACAATCCTGTTTGCCTTCCAGATAGGCTTAGTCTCAAACAGCTTATCCATAGCTTCCAAAGGCACACCCTTGGTCTCGGGGATGCAGAAGAAGACGAAAAAGACGGAAAGAACCATGAGAGAGGCAAAGAAGATGTACACGCCGAAACCCCAGGCTCGGAACATTTGCTCGGTGAATTGGGCGATGATAAAGTTCCAGAACCAGTTGTTGGCTGCGGCGTTGGCTTGGCCGAGGGAGCGAGTGTTTTGGTCGAACATCTCCGAGTTGAGAACCCAGGGTGTACCGTTCCACGAGGGTGTGTAAAATGCGGTGTAGAGGTAGAAGAAGAAGACAGCTGCGATGCCGCCTGATGAAAGAGAAACATCCTCTCCGCTGGCGAGCTTGGATTCGGTGTTGGCAATCTTGATGTATGCACCGATAAAGTACATGCAGAAAGCACCTCCAGCAGCACCAATCATGAGAAGGTTTCGTCGACCCATCTGATCAATGAGAACCATAAGCCAGACAAAAGTCAATACAGTCTTGACGACACCAAAGATACCGGTGGTGAGGAAGCTGGTGTTTGTGCCGGTGATGCCGATGGACTTGAAGACTGTAGGGCTGTAGTAGTTGATGGCGTTGATACCGGAGCCTATAAATGTTAGTCGTTGAAAGTGTTTTGAGATTGACTTGCTTACCGTTTTGGAACACAAAGAGAAGACCACCGAGGAGGAAGCGCCACTGAACCTTGCGGTTCTTGAGAGCGGCAAAAGGCTTCCAGAAACCGGCACCAACATCGCTGTGGTAACGATCAATCTCGGCATCGATAAAGTTGATCTCCTCCACAATGTAAACATCATCTGCGTCGAGGTTTCGCATCCAGCAAAGGTTCTTGATAGCCCTCTCCCGCTTGCCCTTGGAGAACAACCATCGAGGTGACTCAGGAATAAAGACAGCGCCAATCATGAGAAGACCAGCGGGAATAAGCTGAACAGCAAAGGGAATAAGCCAGACATTCTCATTCTGACCAGGGGAGAGAGGGAGGTGCTGGTTAATTCCGTAGTTGATCCAGAAACCGACCAGACCACCAGCTTGCCAGCCAAGCTCGTAAAGACCGACGAGACGACCGCGAATAGCAGGTGGCGACAATTCGGAGATGTAGATTGGTGTCATGTTGGAGCATCCACCGACACCAATACCGGCCAGGACACGACCGCCGATAATAAGACCGAGACCGCGATCGCCATTGGCACCCAGCATCATGCCGGCGCCAACCATAAAGACGGCAGAGAACAGAATGAGCGACCATCTACGGCCGAGAAAGTAACTGCTGACATAGGCGAATAGAGAGCCAAAGAAGGCACCAGCCTGATAAACCGACACAATGTTTTGCTTGGTAAGAGCCAAAGCGGCAGGGTCGTAGCTCTCAAAGTTGAATTCTTGAACGAACGATGGCAAAGCAAGGGTCGTTCCGATAAAGGCAGAGTCGTAACCAATGGTGCAAGCAGCCATTGATGCAATGGCGGCGCAAGCATAGACGCGCCAGTTGTAGACGGCTTTCGGCGTAGGCCGATCTTCCTTGAGAGTGAGGATACCCATGACTGCGAATTGTCGTGGAAATTTTGCAGCCGTTGATATTAAAGTTGAGAAGGATGATGAACTGGAGTGTTGAAGAGTGACTCGACCGGTGGGGGGCGAAGATTTATACCAAAAGACGACCCATATCTCAGAAGCCGCTAGTTTTGGTCTGAATTGCCCACTCAATAAACTGCCAGATAATCATTCTCCAAACATGGAGAGTAGTCCGGGGTTTGCGGGGAAGAATCTGTGGGGGAAGAATCTCTTTCCGTGACGCATGAGATCTGAGATTATGGTTAATTCTGTTGTATGAAAACAGGGTCAAAGAGTAAAGAGACGCGTCTTGGGATAAAGGCTTATCCAAGAGAGTCTCCATTCTGGGGTCTCCGCATTGTTACCATCCATGTGGTCTCGGGTCTAACCTTATTTCGCAAGTCAACGGGGATGATCTTTGGATGCTGAAAGTTTATCCTTGAGGTGTCCACGGCGAACTCGGCATATCCCCGAGGTTGATTGGTCGGAATTCGAATATACCGCTGGCATCGTGAAGTGGGTGGTGAAGTGGGTGTCAAAACACGGTGACCAGGGCGTATTTCGGTCCGTTCTCACCCAGACACGGTCCAAGACACGGTCGAGCCATTGATTGAGATTGTAATATTATTTTATTATCCGAGAGGTAATCATCTTCCAAAGTCCCCTTGAAACATCTCCCCCAGATCGCATCCAGGCGCGAAACCTAAATTCGTCATGAACTGCGAATCAACATCGATACCATCTGCGCAGTCTATAGATCCAAGTTCATCCAGAATAGCATCGTAATCCAGTAATTGGCTCGCCATGTTTGACTCGGGTGGTAGCGACCCTATTTGTCCGTTGACATGTGAAGTTTGTAGAGTGTGGAATGTGAGATTCGGTGTGAGTGTGTATAATGGTTGCGAAGCTGGACTGCGATCGGGATATCGTTGTCTGTCAAATGACAATGCTTGTTGTTCTTTTTGCCTCTGCTGCATACGACCCAACTCATGTTCCAGCTCCCCGGATGTGATGGGGACTGGATGATGTCCTGGATGAGAGGCGGTTGATGGATCATCCATAAATAATGGGCTAACGCCTGGACGATTGGCAAGATCCACTGAACTGGGTGTGTTTTGGTTGTTTTTAGATGCGTCCATTCCACCTTTCGGGTTCCACGTGTTTGTCAGCGTTTGTATCGTCGTGTTCCACTTTGTTAGGTCTTGTTCTTGCATTCGCGACGCATGTCCGTGGTGTTGAACTATTTCCATCAAAATGGTCACGATTGGTGGTGTTCCGCCAGGACCAAAGTTTTCCACGCACGATTCGACGACCTCTATAAAGTTGGACAATAGAGATGGTCGATGGCCAGGCACCAAGTCAAGGGTTATCGCCAGGAACATTCCTTGGAGTAGATATGCCGAAGGCACTCTTGGCGTGGATCCACCAAAGATCAACGAATTGCAAAAGGAAAAACGAGAGTCGAGGCTTTTGACGAGGTCGTCAGGGGTGATCTGGGCGTTGCCATGTAACCTTTGCTCCGCGCTGGCAACCCAAAGTCTACAGAAAGCGGATAATTGCTGAAACGTTGGAAGTGGTGATGCAGAGTCCGGCAATTGTGAATCTTCAGATGCCTTTCCAAAACCCGAGATAGAAGTCCATGGCTGGTTTAAATCCCGCTCTCCTGTCACAGAGGGGAGGGTATACCGGATGCCGGAAGTCGCCTGAGGTTGGCCGAGGCAAAGCGACGCCAGAGAGTCGAGAATGAAGCTCGCTGATAGAATCTTGACTTCGTTGTAATGTGAAGAAGCCTCGACACCCGGTTTGACTGGGTACATATGAGATGATGTGGTTTGGTGGTATAGAGCGAGGCGCGATGCGCGGCCTATTAATATCCATGCTGGCATCGTCCTCTTTTGGCCCAGCAGGATTAGTGACTGTAGAAGCATGGAGCTGACATGCGCAAGTTCAATTGATTCGTCGTCGGAGGGTACAAGTCGTCGAGCGGTCGCCAGGATGTCGTCGGGGGATCTCTCGTGTGACGCATCCTGATATGCGGACACTGCGAAAACAGCCCAAAGCTGAGCGTGCAGCGCGGAGGCAGAACCTGATTCGATGGTGATGCCGTCCGGAGGATACGTGAGTGCTGTCCGGGTGATAACCGCGGGCTCAACAATTGGTAGCCAGCAGTGTGTGTAAGAAACATAAATATCGACCAGTCGTTTCCAATTGGTAGGTAGTATCAGCTTGGTAGGTTGCGATCTGTCAAAGGGCTGTGGCGGGAGTGTCGGTGCGACTTGAATCGGTACTCCTGGTGATGGTCTACCATCGAACAGGTTGAGACCAGGCGGGGTGTTATCTTCCGACTCTGAATCATCGGCAGACGTCTCATTCTGTGGTGTCTTCTCATCCGACAACAATCTTCCAATATCCTTGTGAACTCGACTCTTGTTCCATCGTCGATATAATCGATGATTGGCTTTATCTTTCGTCGCAAGGATACGAGTCCCTTCTGCGCCATCATCCTGTGTAAGAAGTTGATGAAGAGCTCCCTCACAGCCAGGAACTTGTTCAAATAACCACGCAAGTGACAACTCAATTGTCCGAAGGTATCCTGTCTGAACACCTCTCTTCCGTGACGCAGGGGTATAAGAACATGGCCTGTTTTGTGCAGTACAAGTTCCACAATGAGGACGAGCACCATCACATTTCTCTCTTGCGGTGCGACATGAATCACATGCCAATGAGACTCTCTGACGTTTGACAGGAGCTGTTGCGGGAGCGCTGGAGGTATCCGCATCGTTCTCTCGTTTCTTTGGCGGCATGCTTGAATGTTTAATAGACAAAGCTACCTGTGCCGTGAGGGCAACAGGAGCATGACGGGATACAGCTTGTGAAGATGGAGTTTGGCGTTGTCCAATCAGTGAACCTCAGGTCAATACGTAATCTCTTCCATCAAGACCCATGACAATCTGAACCAACAAAGCGATAACTATGATGAGCGCGATGCGGGGAGAACCTAGAACCTGGGGAATATTCTGAGTTGAACTTTCCAGCCTCCAAGTCACAGTCCGAATCATCACCGATGTTATTGGACCGGAGGTTGAAGTGGGTCGGATAAACACTTTCCCGACCAATTGTGACTTGCATGCCCCGGATTTGCTGGTGGGGGATCTGCCGAGCACCCTGCCGCCCACCTCGAGACAGATTCTATTCTTTGACAAGCACTCACGTTTCTACTGATACCGACAATATACGACCATTTACTGTTACTACATACTACGATATTGTTATGGAGTCACTCTAGACACGGTCAACGCATACAAAATGGCTGGTGTCAAGAGGTCTATCGGGTCAATGCTTGGCCATGAGGATGCTTTGTTGCGACCAAACGGTCATGCCCGTCCAAGAAGTCATTACGATGGAATAACCCGTGATAACCTCGATCCCTCAACACCAAAGTCACAGTCCTTTAGACTTGGCGACGCGCTTCACTCACAAACTCCGTCTCAAAACACATCACAGCCCAATTCGAGAGCGGCCTCTCACTCCGTGGGTCCAAATGGAGACCAACAGGATGGCCTCACTCGTACACCATCTCCCACCTTTCCTCCCTTGACTGGGCAGGTTCCCGACTTTATTCCAGATGCGTCAATGATTCTTGTTGGAATGCGCGGTGCTGGAAAGTCGACATTGGCGGTTATGGCTTCGTCTGCTATGGAGAGAAAGGTTGTTGACATGGAACAAGCTTTCCAACGGGTTACCGGTTTATCCAGTGCTGCTTATAAGGCTGAGCATGGATCTGCTGAATGTTATAAGCAACAAGCCAAGGTTTTGCAAGGTGCTTTACAACGGCATTCTACTGGTTGTATCTTGGTTTGCTCATGGATGGAGAGTCGAGTTCAGAGTCTACTACGAGAGTTTGCGTCAAGTCATCCTGTCATTCACATTGTTCGAGACGCCGATGCGATTCAGAATCACCTCAGATTTCGTGATCCGACAAAGATACGAAACCTTCTCGATGTCAGCAATGCTATCTTTAGGTCCTGCACAAACTTTGAGTTCTTCAACGTCTCCGAGAAGGCGAGTAAATCATTACTTGCAAGAACATCAATGTCGGAGAGGTCACCAGCGCCTTACTTGACACTCAAACATGTCGAGCGACACTTTCTCAAGTTTCTGTCGCTGGTTTATCCTGCAGGAACAATACCATTTGCCGATTCAGCCTTTCCACTATCGAGAATTCCTACCGAGGAACGCAATTTTACATACGCCACTTCGATTCCCCTAACGGACATCCTCGGCGAGGGCGTGGAAGTTGAGGAGCATGTCAAGGGTGCAGATGTGGTACAGATCGTCGTGCATGATCTGGCAGACCACGCTGAACATGGCACCTTGACATCTGAGACCAGCGCAAAACTACTTGCAGATATCACCAAAGGCATCGGGGTTGTGAGAAGAAGTACCATCCTTCCAATAATCCTTCACCTCTTCCTCCCTCACACAGCAACTGACGAGATTCTGCGTGTGTATCTCGATCTCGTCCACCACGCCGTTCGACTGGCGCCTGAAATGATGACTGTCGACCTTCGACTCGAAGATGTACACATCTCACGTATACTCTCAATTCGCAAAAGAACAAAGATAATTGGCAATTGTTTTATCATCTCAGATCCACCAAGCTGGGACTCTCCAATGTGGATGTCTTGGTACAAGAAAGCCAACAATTTGGGCTGCCATATTGCAAGATTAATACGACCCGCGACATCAATCGACGACAACTTCAGCATTAACCATCTAAAAACATCAGTTGCCGCGCTGCAAGGACCCAAGATTCCTCTTATTGCTTATAATTCCGGAAACCTTGGTCGCAACTCTCAAGCTCTTAATCGCATTTTGACCGTCGTTCGACCAGACTCACTTGAACGAGTCAACCCGAAACCACCTATTACACCTACCATCACCGCAACTGGCGCAACAAAAGCTCTTTTCTCTTCATTCATATATGACCAAATGAAGCTTTACGTCTTTGGAGCCAATGTCAGCTACAGTTTGTCGCCAGCAATGCATACAGCCGCGTTAAAGGCATGCGGACTGCCCCATACATACGAACCAGTATCCTGCTCGTCACTTCGGGGTATCAAGCATTTAATCGAGGATCCTGAGTTTGGCGGTGCTTCAGTCGGACTCCCATTCAAGGTCGAAATCATCACCTTGACTCATTCACTCAGTAACCATGCTAGGGCCATTGGTGCTGTCAATACTCTTATCCCCATTCGCTTCTTAAACGAAGACGGCACGATACCAACAGGCGCTGCTTTTCTCGATAGTGTCAATCGCGCAGGCCCGATTAAAGCTCTATATGGCGAGAACACTGACTGGATTGGCATTCGCGCTACTATTCGACGTGGTCTATCACCCGCCAATGCTGTGGTGTCAAGTACATGTGGTCTTGTCATTGGAGCAGGCGGTATGGCTAGAGCTACTGTCTACGCTATGCTTCAAGTCGGTATCAAGAATATTGTTATATATAACCGCACACGCAAGAACGCCGAAAAGATGGTGTCGCATTTTACACAATTACTACAGAGAAAAGACTTGGGTGTTTTGAGTGCAGAGAGCGAACACTCTCGTTTTCACGTTATTGGGTCACTGGAGGATCCTTGGCCGACAGAATACCGTCTACCCACAGTCATTGTCTCCTGCATCCCTACACATCGCATCGGAAATGTTCCCACACCAGAACTCACACTACCGGACGAATGGCTAGAAAGCCGCACTGGTGGTGTCGCGATTGAGTGGGGATACAAGACACTAGACACGCCGTTTCTAACACAATTCCGAAAACAAGCACATCGAGGATGGGTGAGCATGGATGGTCTGGACATGTTGCCTGAACAGGGTTTTGCACAATTTGAGCTGTTTACTGGGAGGAGAGCGCCGAGAAGGCTAATGAGAAGGATGGTCTTTGAGGCATATCCTGTTGAAGAGGGTAAATCGAATTTTGAAGAGTTGCAGCCGAGATTACGGTCGTTGGATGAACAGGAAACATAGCGATGAATTGACAATGCATTTATGACAGGTTACCACTGCTTCGCCTAGCTTGACTGCGATGGGTTCATTGAAGCGCGGCATAAGCGCTACTAGCCTTGGCAAACCATTGGTTTTCCAGATGATCATGGTATGGGAATGAAAATTCAATTGCCCTTCACTTTATCTGGTCAGCCCTCGTAAGCTGACCCGATCGTCCCGTAGGTATATATACAGTCATTAGCTTATCACAGCGATATGTAGAACATTCTCTATCGCATATACGACAAGGCCATCGTATCAACTCGCCATATCAATTCACGGTATCATACTCATCATGTCTCTTAGAGCCACAATCGAGTAAACCGCCAAAGCATTCTTCTCCGCCTACGTAGAATCCGGTGAAGCAAACGATCCAGCCCTCATAAACCGGGACGTCCACGAATCCTGCAAACGATTCTACCGTCCCATCTCCCTCTGCGACTTTTTCGGCGTGCCACCAGACTGGTCGCACGATAACAAAGCCTACGAAGCTGGAATCGCGAATAACCTTACCAAGGGATCACTCAAGACATGTGAGGTGGAGAACTTGACGATTGATACTGAAGCGCTGAGGGCGGCTGCTACGACTAAGTCGGATATGGTGTTTAAGGATGGGGAGACGCTTGTTATGGAACATGCGTGGATTTTGGACTTTAGCGAGGATGGAGGGAAGGTTGTTAGGGTGGTGGAGTTTTGTGATCAGTTGGCTACGAGGAGGATGGTTGGAAAGGTTTACTCAGAAAAGTTTGGGAATGATGCTTCATAAACAGCTCTCATCTCTGGAAAGTCTTTATATATATCTCCAGAATGTGCATCGTCTGAAATATCTCAGTTTACACCTCGGCCTGAATCAGCTCTTCCACGCATGATACTTGCGATAGATATCCTTCCTAAAAACATCCTTCAAATCCGTCGCTGTCTGCGTAACTTCTCCATCCAGAGGAATTCTCGCATTCACAGCACCAATACCGCAAAGGTCATTCTTCCTATCCACGAACCATGTTATCGTGAGTCCTCCTCCCCAGCTCATGGTGTTAGCACCGTACCACCCCTCCACATCCTCCAGTGTGACAACACCTCCGAGACCGTGACCGAGTTTTGCGTCTTCGATACCGACTTTAAAGAATGAACCCATGGGGCTGGAGAGCATGGCTTGATGGCCAGCTGTTGCTTCAGGCGTAAGATGGTGTTGGAACATATCCTCCACGGTCTCCTTCTTGAGAATCTTTCCATCATTGGAAAGGAGCGAGTGTAGGATCTTGATGTAGCTTGTGGCAGACATAGCTAAACCGTGACCGCCGAAACATCCTGCTGATCGACCGTTGATAAAAGCACCTTGACCCATGATAGCATAACCAAGACCTTCCGGATCACCAGGGTTAAGATCAACAAGCCGCTCTCTCAAATCCTCTCTTGTAACAGGATAGAACTGTGCATCGTTCTCACAACCGAGCGGCTTCAGGATTTTGTCATGGAGTCGTTTTTCCAAAGTTTCGCCTGTGACACGCTCGGCGATTCGACCTGCCCAGTCACAACCGGATCCATACATCCATCCCTCTCCAGGGTGGTGCGTGAGAGGATAGATGAAAGTGTCTTCCACCGTCTTTTTCGATTCATCTTTTGGTTTGAATTTGGCGCTCCACTTTCCAATCTTTGGATCAAGAAAATCATAAGGCGTCCCAGCACTATGCGTTAGAAGCATTTTTAACGTAATTACCCTCGCAGGTTCTTCAAAAATAGGTTCATCTCCCTCCCAACCCGTCAAAACCTTCTTCTCAGCCAGTTCAGGAGCAATCTTTGATAAATCTCCGTCGAGAGTGAGAAGACCTTCTTCGACACATTGCAGAGCAGCGATACTGGCTGGAAGTTTGGAAGCTGAAGCAAGAGTGAGAATATCGTCTAGCTTCTGAGGTACTTTCTCGCCGGAGAGAAGTGTTCTTTGTCCGAAGACTTTGTTGTAGATGAAGTCTCCTTTGGTGTTTGTTGCGCAGATGACGCCGCCGTTGATTTTGCCGGCGTCAATGGCTGCCTGGAAGGCGTCTTCTATGGTTGACATTTTGATAGGGTATGATCTGAGTTGAGTGAGAGTAGGTGATCTGAGGGATGAGCTTAGAATTCGGAATCGTGATAGCATGATATGAAGAGGTTATTTATGTTTCGTGGTTCATGTAAGACGATGTAATAATCCTCCGAGAGGAGGTGGGTCACGTGTGATGGGCGTCGCATTCTCAACCAGTCAGAGGGCTCGCTTTCCGAGCAGACGAATGAAATTCTGTCCCAGAGTATTCGGCCAGTGAGTCAAGATATCTACACTAGATCGACCGACAGATCCGAATGGTGATCATTTTAGTCAAGATGGGGACCTTGCTGGATACTGATATGTTTGCATTGAACTTGATCATGATTACTCAGGCCAATTGGAATGTTGAACTAGCTAAAATGTATCGGGTTCGTCTTGGTGACGAGACATCGATACCTCGAGCTCTTCTGAATCTATATATGCAATGAATATCTATGAACTGGTCTCATATCTACTCCTCCCTCTAATCCTCTCCCCATAAACATAAAAACACCAAGGAATAGGCGCCATAAGAAACGTACACCCAGCCAACAAAGTCGTAGCCCAACCAGCCCCCAACTTCTCGAACATTTGCAACGCAAACAAAGGAAACGCAAAACTGAGAGAATACCTACTCAACATCATGGCTCCAGAAGCAGAAGCTCCATACAAAGGTCCATAAGCATCCAACATGAAAAGATTCACCCCGGCGTAAATCAAAAGACATGCCAACATCGTCATTCCTTGAAATATGATGGGAAGGATGTAGTGCAGGCGGTATTCGGCTGTCCAGCCTGCTATTAAGAGACTTGCGGGCAGGAGGAAGGATCCTATCATGGAGGATATGAGACGGTTTTCGGGTGGTAGGGGTGTATCGTGAGTTTGATTCCACCGGATGAGTCGTTTCTGATAATACGAGAAATCGATGAGAACAAATGGTGCACAGGCGAGAAGTGTACCAAGAGTAATCCCAAGATACGAAAGTGACTCTCCCGTCTTGTCGAAATCGTAGTAAATTCTGAAAATCCAAGGAACAGATATGATGAACGTATACAACAAACCAAAGATGAAACCGTTGTATAAACTAACCAACGTAACAATCGGTTCTGTAAAAAGCATATGAAGGGGTCGGAGAATAAGAACCGTAAAGAAATGTCGGATGGTTCTCGAGACGGATGTTTGCTGAGAGGAACTGTCGCCCATGCCCATTTTGATAGCTCTTCTCTTCAAAACTACTTTTTTGTATGTTTCCTTTGTGAAGAGGACGGGGATGTAGAGAGCGCATGTGACGATTACTGCAATCCACTGCGTCCATCGCCATCCAAGTCCTCGTTCGACGAATCCTCCGACAAGAGGTCCAACGGCTGCTCCAAGTGAGGGAATTGAATAGTATATCCCCAGCGCAGCGCCTCGATATTGCGGAGCGCAGTAATCCATGATTGTAGCAGATGTGTTATTCACATTCGGCGAAGCAAACATGCCTGCAAAGAAGCGACAAACACACAAGGCCGTAATATCCCTCGCGAATCCCGACCCGAGAAGGAATGCAAGGAATATCGGCGTCGTAGCGACATACACAGTTTTTCTTCCATAAGTCTCAGATAAAGGTGCACCAACAAGTGGCCCACACGCCATGCCGAGGTTATACAGCGACAAAGGCAAGACAGACTCTATTCGTCCTTGGTCGAATTCCTGTCCGACGGAGGTTTGGGCTGGTGCGTATATTGCGCCTGCGAAACATGATGCCCATGCGAGAGATGTTATTGATGCGATACTGAGGATTTTGACAGCTGGAGAGAAGTTGCGTGGGTTGTCTGGATCGGAGGGACCTGTCCAGTCGTATGTTGCGTTGATGCGTCTTATTATTTGCTGGGTCTCGGGGGAATGATTATGGTTTGTTATATGAGCCATTTCTGGCGGGTTTCTGGGAAAGGATGCCATGATTGATGTTGGTTTGGTGAAGATCGGAGAGTGACGTGCGATATATGTAGCGTAGTCGTTCGGCGAGTTGTTCTAGTTGCCGAGAGAAGGTTACAGCTAAGACCAATCTCGGAATGCCCTCGACGTTCGTGAAACTCGTTGATCTTAACAAATCAATTGTGTTTTTACCTCAATTCGTCTCATTTAGAGAGAATGATGGTAGATAGATGGGGCAAGTAGTTCGGAATGGCTCAGCATGAACTTCAACACCAGTCGAGGGTAGCCTAGGATCTGTACACATATCAAACATGGCATTATTTCTATCGCATCGCTCAATTGCTCATAGTTTATCCCAATTAGAGAATTCAACGGTAATTTAATCCACGTGATGTAATGCGAAGGGCGTCGGTGAAATGGCTGTGAAGCCGACGCTTACCAATGATCTGCACTGGAGAACCCATACCGTCACCACCATGAACCTTCAGGACAATACACAAAATATTTTGTTAACTCATGTTCATATATATCAAAAAGCAATGCACGCTACCAACCCAATGCGATTCCCCTACAACTTGCTCTCCGCCCGTTGAGCAACCTTCTCAGCAATAGCAACATTCACCTTCTCAACCGGCAACTCCTCCAAAGTCTTGCCCGTCCAGTACTTATCCTGTTCCAAACCCTGATATATCAACGCTTCAGTTCCCAAAATAACATTCCATCCCTTATCCTCCGCTATAGCACCAAGTCTTGTAAAAGGTGTAGGGTTGTAGCACATCTCCAGAATAGCACCCTTCTCTGGCTTGTCGAGGAACGTCTCTGTAACTGCGCGCGCTTGGATCTCTTCTTGTGTCTCGGGTTCAAAGTCTGGTACGCATGCGACGATGGCGCCTGGGGCGGGAAGAGATGATGCTTGGCTTGTGGTCTTGACGTGCAAGAGACCTTCGCCGTAGCCGCGTGCTGCACAGTCTGCAATGACGGCTTGGACTTCTGATTCGTCGCGGTTGACGAGATATATCGTCGTAGCCTGCATCTTCTTTCGAAGAGCATAAATAGCACTTCTCGCTGCACCTCCACCACCAACGACGAGAGCAGGCTTGTTGTGGAATACAGCATCAGGATCTGTGATGTTCTGGTAGAATGACTCGCTGATACCAAGGACATCCGTGTTTGCGCCACAGAAGATTCGACGACCATCCTTCTCACGAATATACAGCGTATTACAAGCACCGACATCACGGCACTCTTCTGTAAGTTCATCCAGGTAAGGAACGATGGCGACTTTGTTTGGCATAGTAACTGAGGCGCCTGCAAACCCCGATTAGTAAGAGTTCATTGACACAATTGATGAGAGAAACTTACCGTAAAAGTCGGGATGTTGGGCCAATTTTAAGAATGCAGGAATATCAGCTGAATCAAGTCGCACTTGACCCCAGTTGAGTCCCAAATCTTGATAAACAACATTATGAAGGAATGGTGAGAGTGAAGCTGTGAGTTTTTTGCCGAATAGGTAGCCGTGGCGTTCAAGTTGGGAGACTTGGTTTGATTGGAGGGAGTCCCCTGAAGGGTAGGTTGTTTGTTGTTGTTGGACAGACATTGTGAGATGTGGTGAGAGGTATGAGATGAGATGAGGCGAAATACATGAGATGGTGATCTGAGATGAATGCGGCTCACGTCTTCAAGTACTCAACCATTCAAAGAAAAGATAATCACCAAAATCCCGGTTAGAGGGTTTTTCCAGTGAATATCCACCCACTAACTCCTGCTACCGATCTCTTCATCCGGGGTGCGTGTACTAACGTCTTAGCAAGCAATGCCGAGTTCTCCACCGGGTAAAAGCTTAACCATAGACCCCCGGGTAATCGAAACACCAAGAAACATGATGTAAGTCAGATCCAAGTACTGGAAATATTCTGGAAAAACGTATTACAAGGTAATAAACGGTTGCTACCGGCTGATGATGACGGAAATCGTACGGAAAAGATGCGCATCTCGATTAAACGGGGTTTCAAATTGGATGAATGATCTATCTATATAGCATTCATCTCACATGGTATGGATATCTCCGATGTATATATCTCGATCGAATAGCCACAACGTCAGAGGTAGATTATACAGCTTCATATAGCAATTCATCTCTCACACCTATCACACTATCACCACACTATATTGACACTCCATTCACATACTCATCATGCACAAATCATCTATATGCACAATGTCCTTAGGACGCTCCTTTGCAGGCCACTCCCTCCCCACCAAACTCACAGCCGCTGCCCAAAACTCCTTCTCCGGCATAGAAGTCTTTTACGAAGACCTCGTTGACCTCTCAAAATCCCTCCCAGGCGGCGCCACCCACGCAAACCAACTCACAGCCGCCCGCACAATCCGCGACCTTTGCGAAGCCCGTAACCTAGAAATCATCTGTCTGCAGCCATTTATGCACTTTGGCGGTTTAGTAGACCGAGAAGCACAAGAGAAACAATTCAGTGAACTGGAGCATTGGTTTGATCTCGTTAAAGCGCTAGGTACCGACTTGATATTGTTTCCTAGTAGTTTTCTCCCTGAGGAACAAACTTTTGAGGATGATACTGTTCTTGAGGGTGATCTTTTGAGGGCGGCTGAGATGGGTTTGATGCAAGAGCCCCCTGTGAGATTCGCTTTTGAAGCGCTATGTTGGGGAACGAGGATTAATACCTGGGAGCAAAGCTGGGATATGGTCCAAAGAGTTGATCGACCCAACTTTGGCATGTGTATCGACAGTTACAACATCCTCGGTCGAATCTATGCAGACCCAACGACACCCTCTGGAAAGACATCCGATTGCGAGAACGTTACGAAAGAGTCCATCAAAAGGCTTCTAACAGTGGATGTCAACAAGGTCTTTCTGTTACAAGTGGCTGACGGCGAGAAACTCAATGCACCGCTCGACACAAAGCATCCCTTTTATAACGCTGAGCAACCAGCGAGGATGAGCTGGTCTCGTAATGCGAGGTTGTTTTACGGAGAGACCGAGTATGGCGCGTATCTACCATGCAAACAACTCCTACGCACTGTTGTGCAAGGACTTGGGTTTGATGGTTGGTTGAGTTTTGAAGTATTCAACAGACGGTTGACGGATACTGATGCTGTTGTGCCGGAGGAGTTGGCGAAGAGAGCTGCTGCTTCGTTTGAGAAGATGAAAATTGAACTGGGATTGAGGACTGAGGAGACACCGAGATTGCAAGCGAATCTGTAACACCCATTTTAGCATAATACCATAGATCGTATTCATCTATAAAATCCATTGATCCGTATATCATTCATTTTATTCCTTTTTAACCCATCTGCTTTCTTATATCACAACTCAATGCCATTCAATTACAGCTTCGTCCTCAACTTCAAATGCTTAACAGCATACTCAATAGCAGCAGTATACCCAAAAACTCCCAATCCACAAATAACTGCCTCCGCCTTATCACACAGATAACTATGATGTCTAAAAGCCTCTCTAGCATGAACATTCGTAATATGAACCTCCACAAACGGAATATCGACTCCAACGAGTGCATCTCGTATGGCGACGCTGGTATGTGTGTACGCGCCCGCGTTAATGATAATCGCATCGACATTGCCTCTCGCTTCGTGAATGCGGTCCACTATCGCGCCCTCCGAATTGGCTTGGAAGGATTGTAGAGTGGCTGAGAGGTTTGATGCTTGTGCTGCTGCATCGTTTTCGACATCTTTGAGGGTTGTCGAGCCGTAGAGTTGAGGCTCTCTTGTGCCCAAAAGATTGAGATTGGGACCGTTGATGAGGAGTAGACGACGAGACATGATTGATGGTGTTTACAGTATAATGTTGCAGTACACCTCAATCACCATTCACCATCATCTCATACTTATGAACCACTCCGCAAAAGTCTAATTCCGTCATGTCTTGCATAATCGGCACCCACGAACCATACCCCAAGCTTGCCCAAGCCACCCCGCAAGCCCGGTTAAAGCTTCATCCCCAGTCCCCGCCATCGATCTGCTTACCCCACGGCGCATCTGATCCCGTAGTGCGGAACAAATCTGGGGGACGGTTCAAGACGGCTTTCACTAAATAAAACAGATTCTGGATCTCTTGTTGACTTTATCCATCAGTATCTCCTAAATTTATCCAGGAAAAACGATTGCAAACATGGATAGCCAAGAGTTGACCGAGATTTATGCGTTTGCCGTGCAATTGGGCAAGGATGCGGGAGATATGCTCATGGCTGCAGCCCAGCGCCGCATTGATGGGAATGGGGCGTCATCCAGTACCGTATCATATGTTGAAAAGGAAAACTCGGTAGACCTGGTAACCAAGACTGATAACGGTTAGTTGTTCGTTTCTCTTTTGAACGTTGCTAAGTATTAGATGTCGAAAACTTTATTCGTACAACGGTCCTCAGTAAATATCCTGACCATGGGTAAGTGGTATCTGTTGTTGCAGCGACTCGTCGCACCGCTAACCTTTTAGCTTCCTTGGAGAAGAGTCATACTCGGCCGGCGCATCGCGAGATTACCTTGTTGAAGATAAACCAACATGGGTAGTCGATCCTCTCGATGGGACAGTCAACTTTACACATCTGTTCCCCATGTTCTGTGTGTCGATCGCTCTTGTTGTCAAGGGTGTTCCGGTCATTGGCGTCATCAACGCTCCGTTCCTCCGCCAATTCTTCTCATCATGCACAGGTCAAGGCGCATGGCTGAATGAGACCCAACGACTACCGCTCATCCGAAACCCGATCCCTCCTATGCCCGCCAATGCCCCCAGCGGATGCACACTCTCATGCGAGTGGGGCAAGGACCGAAGAGATATCCCAGATGGCAACCTGTCGCGAAAGGTTGAGTCTTTCGTCACACTAGCGACAGAGAGGAGTGGACGGGGAGGAAAGGGTGGAATGGTTCATGGTGTGCGAAGCTTGGGAAGGTATGTTACCGAGTTCAATGCGCCGAGCGTTTTGCTGACTTTGTAGCGCAACCTTGGATCTGGCCTATACAGCTATGGGATCCTTGGATATTTGGTGGGAAGGTGGCTGTTGGGAATGGTATGTCGCAGCGAATATTGCTTTCGGTCGTCGATGCTAACATCAACAGGGACGTCGCTGCTGGTTTCGCCATTCTCGAGGAAGCTGGTGGTCTTGTCACAACTGCCAACCCGCCCAGCGATCCCGAAACCGCCGATATAACAAGAGCGCATCTTGGTGGTCGACTATATCTAGCCATACGGTAAGCAATTCCTCAAAAGACATGATCCATACTAACTTAATCAGACCTGCAGGTCCATCAGAAACAGAAGACGGTCGCCAAACACAAGAACGAACAGTGAGAGAGGTTTGGAAGCGAGTTCGAGAATTAGATTACAAGCGACCGGGTGTATAATCCCGAATATCAATACAGTCAAACTTTCATACGCACCATGCACCCTGTAAAACAGTTTGTTTATAGTTCGTCCAACTCCGACATACGAGACACAAATTCCTCCTGTAATCGCCTCAAATACCCTGGGAGAGTCTCCTTGTTGCCTGACTCTTTGGCTTGTTTCAAGGCATCCTGAAGATTGAGAATTAGCTTCCGTCTGGCAATGAGTCTTGACGATTCAGAGCTACGTTTGCTCGCTTCTCGCTTCGTTCGGATGTCATTCGCTATTTCTTCTGCTTTGTCAATAAAGCTTTGAGGTAGTCCAATCGCTCTAGCCAGGTTGATACCGTAATGCTCTTCACCTGTGATGGCACCTGAAGTGGCCTTGTAGAGCATCGTAATATGCGGCAGTCCTTCTTGTGTTGTAGAACTCGTGGCCGCAAGATGCAGATTGAGAACTCCAGGTCGATCCGACAGAACCTTTGTCAAGTCGATAAAGTGAGTCGCAAACCATACAGATGCTCTGCTTTGGATCAATGCTTCAGACATTGCAATCGCAATAGCCAATCCGTCACGGTTACTTGTAGCTCGTCCCAGCTCATCAATAATTGCCAAGCTCTTGTCGTCAATGTTCCTGAGAATGAAAGCCATTTCGCGCATCTCAACAGAGAAAGTGGAAAGGTTGCTCTCAATACTGTCGTCAAGAGAAACACGAGCAAAGATGTTTTGAATGATAGGAAACGCAGCATATTCTGCAGGCACATAAGAGCCAACTTGTGCCATGATTTGAAGTAATGCGACCGCTCGGATGTAGGTACTCTTGCCGCTCATGTTGCACCCAGTCACAATATGGAAGCAATACTGCTGTGTGGAATAATAGTCGTTTGGTACAAAGTCGCCATTCATGTTCTAACAAATTAGCCACCGTCAGCAGTCAGGAGTTCAACTCACCTTGTCAAGAACAGGATGTCGAGCTCCCTTTAATGCCAGTGTGCTGCTGATATCGGGCCTGACATAGTCCCTGGTGCTAGCTAGCTGCGCAAATGATGCTATCATGTCAACCAATGCAATCGACTCGCAGACTCGAAACAGGTGCGGTACGTCGTCTTGCAGATCCTTCATGAGTTCCTGTATTACACAGTCACTCCGAAGGACAACCTCGCTGGAGGTATCGTGAAGTCTAAGGTTGAGCTTCACCAAGTCAAGGGTTTGACATTCAATCTTGTCCTTCTTTTGTACCACATTGATCAAGATATCTGGAAGAGGTTGATCTTCATAGTCGGCGGCTTGTAAGCGCAACCAATACTTGCGGCCGTTATCATATCGGAGAGTGGCACCAAGCTTCAAGTTTTCTGGCAGTTGTTAGCCTAGAATTGGACATCAGCATGTAGACCCACCATTCAGCTCGTCGAGATGCAAGTGAATTTCCTCAGTAAGCTCTTTATAGGTCTGACGCGCGACATCGAGCATCCCATTGATGCCAGCTTTGACTGCAAAGGTTCTCTGGTTGCGTAGATCCAGTGCAGACTTCATGTAAGTGACATCGGCTTCAATGGTTTCCCGAATTCTGATGAGGGTAAGGCCTGTGCTTTCTGGACAACATCGTCCTCGAATCTTGACAAGCAGACTAGACATGGCAGGTCCCAGTGCAGTGTAGAGTTCTGGGATTGCTTCTAGGAAGCTTTTGATCATCAAAACTTGGTTGATTTGTTCTTCAACCTTTTGAACATTGGCATTTATGGGTACAATGATCAACTGTTGCTCTTAGTATGGATCCAGAGTGCAATTACCAACCATACCTTGGTCAGAACTTTCTCGATGTCAAGGAAGAGCTTGAGGGCTGTCTGTGTCAGTGATTTCCTTGCCCATGTGCTCGAGACATACCCTTGCGAATCTCTAGAAACATCTCCTCATTGGTAGTCAACTCTTCAAGCGCATCATATCGGGTGAGTATGAACTTATGAGTGTTGGTCGGTGGTTGGAGAATATTGCTTCGAAGTAGCCTAGAGCCCATTGGGGTTGACGTGTGGTTCAATAAGCCAAACAACGAGTCTTTGGACTTTGAGTTGCGTAAGTTCTGCATGATCTCGAGAGATTGGATTGCCGATATATCGATCAACATGGTGTCTTCGGAAGGTCGATATTGTATTCGAAGCGAGTGTGGCACAAAGTTGATGTTGAACTTCTGGTGGATGTACTTCATAGCCTAAACGTTATTAGTATCGTGAAGAATGCCAGACGAGTGAACTTACTGCTGCGAATGAACTGATGGCATAGAATTTGCCCTGAGTAGCCACTTTCAATGGTTCAATATCACCTTTGAATGCTAGATTGTGAATATGCTCTATTCCCTCTGTCTCAGACCATGCAGAACGTTCCATTGCATCGATTTGAGTATCAGAAACGAGTTGTTGTATCAGAGAAAACAGGGTACTTGGATTGTTTGGGGGACAAGCTGTTGACATGAAGAGTACACGAGAAGGGGAAGACAACTGAATCTGGTGAACCGTCTTTCTGTAAGACTTGTTGTCACAAATCTGAGTGATGATAACTTCACCGATAGAAACATTGACAAAGGCTATCCCCACTGAAGGGGCAACTCCTCGAGACTCACTAACTGCACAAACAACATCATGTGCCTCGCTTTGTCCCAAAATTGAGGATACTCCTGTATTGCGTGATCTTCTTCCGGACGATGTTCCTGGCCTGGATGGGGGGCGTGCAGTGGGAGGTCTCGAGATGGTCGTTACAGAGGGTGAATAGCCCGAATAACCACTGCTGATCTGTGGTCTTCTGCTGCGATAGCCACTTGATGTCGCGGGGTTGCCAGGATAGTCTAGGCTACTGTTTCCCTGGAAGTAGCTCGAAGAGGATCGACTGGAAGTTCGAGGTGGGATCGAGCGAGACATGTTGACATTCGTTCACTTCGATGAGCTGTAGGGTAGCATGTAACACAGGTATAGCAAGAGGATCGTATTCCACCATCCCCAATACAATTTGCATTTGATGATTGTGGAAGAAGAAAAATTTGAAGCATTTCAGAGCCAGCGATGAGCTCCTTCCCGGGCAGCGATGGGCATTTCGGAGGTAGCCTGCTCCTTCCTTGACTGTGACCTCAGACTCATGCTGGTGTGTTGAGGAAAGAGCCCCCAGGACGAAGACCATGCCAGACTAAAGCAGATATCGCAGTAAATGGACCATTGAAGCGCATCAACGCGTGCGAGTCTCTAAGATGCAGAGTCACAGTTTTACTTGTGAGACTTGTTCCCCTCATGGCACATTCAAGCTTTATTTGTAACAAATCACCATTACTGTCACCACCACAAATCACAAGAATAAAATTTCTACACCAACCAAGTCGGCATAACGTTTTAGGGTATAAAAGTTTAAAGTCTCTGTTATTTAACGTTGAGAAAATTTTGTACATGCAGTCTACAAACGTTCTTCACTGTCGATCACCGTTATGAAGGTTTAGAAGGTCATGCCATGCACCTTCGATGACAGATTTGATCATTCAAAGTCCTCATTTCCTAACTTGGATTTCATTTCAGATATCCATTACTTTTCACAAACTGCCTCGTCAAACTCATCATTCGCAGCTGCCTGCTTGTCACCAGCTGTGAGGGTATCAGAAACAATCGCGGAAAGTAAGAGTGACGAAATAATTCCGTCATCTTACGCTTGCTCAGACGAGCACTCTATTTTGGCAGTTCCACCCGCAGACATTTCCCAACTGGCAGGTACAAGCCTGTCACTACCGATATTTAACCGTCAGACATCCTCACCTCCCCGCGATTACGCGGCTCACATCTGACACCGGTTAACGCCCAAATCCACACATCGTTGAGACCCGAACGCGTTGATCGCGTCGAACTCATATATATATCCAAATATATCATGTTCGGCATTCTTGAGGCAGTCACAGTACCCCATTCGGGGATCTTCAACAGCTATGAGGAACTTTTCAAGGAACTCAGTGACCGCATGGAAAAGGAGGGTTACAAAATTGTCAAAGCTAGATCCCACCGAGGAAAGGTGGGCGGTGCAGACATCCCAGGAAACGACATAGTACGATGCGATCTCGTTTGCGATCGAGGCGGCCGGCCGTATCGCTGTATGGCGACGAAACACAAGACAACTACCAAGAAGACCGATTGTCCTTGGAAAGCAAAGGCTGTTCATCGAAAAACTATGGGTGGATGGGTTCTTACAATCACCTGCGACCAACACAATCACGAACCAGGCACTCCCGAACCACCGACTCCCGAACCCGAAAGCGAAGACGGAAACAATATTGTTGAGGACCTCGAAGCTGATCAAAGCTTGGATGCGGATGGCACACCACTGCTGACTTGGGGAGATGATGCACCTCAGCCTGATGTCGAAACTTCAGCTGCTATTAGGGTTGCAGGTGTCTCCGAGGCAGTTCTTCGTCTGACTGGTGATACCTTTCATCAATTCAAGAGCGAATACCGAAAGATGGCACATCCAGATCGAGTTAGCATCTTGTCAAATCTTCAACTTCGCATCGCCGCCATTTATGCTGTCCAGAATGAGGATTTGCAGAGACAAAAGCGCCAAGAGGCCCAAGACAAGCGACATCGGCAGATTGAAGAGACCAAGAGACAAAATTCGGTAAAGCAACGAGCTAGGCAGCGTCGCCAACAGGTTGAGCAGAATCAGCAGAATCAGCAGCAGCAAATGCACCATATTCAGCAACAACCTTTACCACAGACGCCTCAGGTTCAACCTCAAGTTCAGCCACAAGCTCAGTCACAGGCTCAATCACAGGCTCAAGCGCAAGCCCATGCTCAAGCCCAGGCACAGGCTCAGGCACAAAATCAGATGATGCTGCAGTCACAACTGTATCTTCCGCAGAATTCGCAACCGACTCCAATTCCTGTGCCTAATATGGATATGCCACAGTTCCAGCATTACGTCGGTCCCCCTAAGAGGATGCGCGGACGGCCATCACAGGGTGGCTAGGAGCAAATTGGATCTACCCGATCTTCCCCAGAGAGGCCAGCCGACATCAGTGTCTGGGCCAGACCAGGAAAAGGATCTGTCATTGTACGCCGAATCGGAAAGGACACTAAACGGCAACGGGCTGAACAAGATTACAATGTATCTTATGCGGAATCCCCATTCAACACCCATCCCTATGTGCAAAGTGGATTTGCCGAGAACCATATCAATCTCCTTGAAATCATCCGCGGAGGACTATCAGAGGGTGATCAGAGCCAGAGACTCTCAAATTAACTGTACCCGTCTTTTTTGTTATTGACTGATGAGTCAGAGGTTTCGCAAACTGAAAAAAGAAGAATAGGGAGTATGGAGTATGGACGAAGAACATGGTAAATATTGCTACTCTGAGGATGGCATGGCGTTATAAAGAAATGGCGCTAGGAATTGTATTTTAGGTGTTTCGAGTTCAGCATGACTCTAACGGAAACAAGGGTATGGAACAGTCTGTTATCAAGATAGAATGTCAAGCATTAAGAGGCCTGTGCAAAAGTATAACTATTCAAGCTGCAGAGCCAGGTGACAGAAATTGTCCTTGGTGGCTTGGGCTGCCAAAATAAAGTAGCCCAAGTGCTAGACGAAGATCATGTAATATGACTAAATCATTTCGTCTCATCCTTTCAGCAGCCAATTCTTCTGACGACAGACTAAACTATTTTGTCAACGCCACTCAATTCTGCTGCTCCAAGATAAGATTTGGCTGCAGCTTCTCACCGCCAAAATTTTCTAGATTTTGCCAATTGCCCCACTATCCCGCTCTGAATTTCCACTGCGAAAGTACAGCACGACAATATTCACGATGGCGACAATTGTACCTCCCCCGTCCAAGCGACAGAAGAGAGAGGATCTCGAGAGGACGTCGACTCAGCAGGATGTTACGACGTTCGCTACTGGGCCTGCTGGCTCCTTCAAGGCGAGGTTCCTTGATGGGGATGGAAAGCAGATGGCCGATGTGATTGAAGTTCCTCTCGCAGATGCTTCGGAGAAGAATTTGTCGCTATTATTGAATACACTGCTTGCGAGGGTATGTTTGAACAAATGCGCCGGGAATTGTTATTAACTTCTTTCAGGAAAAGGAAGAGTTTTTGCCGTACCGATTCCGAATTCATATCCCCGATAGCGAAATCATTGTGGACCAATATCCTACCGATCTTCTTCAGCTTCTTCGTAACCATGGTATCGAGAACCCCTTCGAAACGACTGTTACTCTTAGCGCTGAGCCGCAGGCTGTTTTCAAGGTCCAGCCTGTGACGCGCATGTCCCACAAGATTCCTGGCCATGGTGAAGCTATCCTCGCAGCACAGTTCAATCCTAGAAACAGCAACAGACTCGCAACTGGATCTGGTGATAAGACGGCACGCATATGGGATACTGAGACTGGTACTCCTAAATACACTCTTTCAGGCCACTCTGGTTGGGTTCTGGCTGTTTCTTGGTCCCCTGATGGTATGCGCCTTGCTACTGGAAGTTATGACAAGACTGTTCGTCTTTGGAACCCTGATACTGGAAAGGCTGTCGGAAACCCTTTGACAGGACACTCAAAATGGATCACAAATATGGTTTGGGAACCTTATCATCTCTGGAGAGACGGTACACCACGACTTGCCAGTGCTAGCAAGGATGCCACTATTCGCATATGGATCGTCAACTCTGGCAAGACGGAGCATGTTTTGTCTGGACACAAGAGCAGTGTTAGTTGTGTTCGCTGGGGAGGCGAGGGTCTTATTTACAGTGGAAGTCACGATAAGACAGTCAGAGTGTGGAACGCCGAGAAGGGAACCATGGTGCACACTTTGTCAGCTCACGTCCACTGGGTGAACCATCTTGCTCTGTCCACAGATTTCGTCTTGAGGACAGGATTCTACGACCATACTCCTGTGCCTGACACGGAAGAAGGAAAGCGAGAAAAGGCCAAGGCGCGATTCGAAAAGGCTGCCAGATTCCAGGGTAGAATTGCTGAGCGTTTGGTTACTTGCAGTGATGACTTTACCATGTACCTCTGGGATCCTGCGCAAAGTACAAAGCCAGTTAACCGTATGCTGGGTCACCAAAAGCAAGTCAACCACGTCACATTCTCCCCCGACGGAACCCTCATTGCCAGCGCAGGCTGGGATAACCACACCAAGCTCTGGAACGCCAGGTAAGATACCAGCCCATACCCTCCTGAACATCCCAACTAACATCTCCAGGGACGGAAAATTCATCAACACCCTTCGCGGTCACGTCGCTCCCGTATACCAGTGCGCTTTCTCAGCAGACTCCCGCCTTCTAGTCACAGCATCAAAGGATACAACACTCAAGGTCTGGTCAATGGCTACTCACAAACTCTCCAATGATCTGCCGGGTCATGCGGATGAAGTTTACGCGGTGGATTGGGCACCGGATGGTAAGAGAGTCGGAAGTGGTGGAAAAGACAAGGCTGTCCGGGTTTGGCAAAATTAGAATTTTAAAATGGTGTTCGTTACTGGTACAAGTCAAGATACCCTACACTGCGCGTTTTTCTTTTCGTGACTGGTTCCATGTTCGGGCGTTGAGTGAAAGTCATCTGGGGCGCAGTAATTGTGCTTATCTTGGGACTGCCACAGAGTGATACGCGGTATGGAGGGATGCTTCACGGGAGACTTCCGAAACTCACGCAATGCAAGTAGCACACTCTTCTCTGGCAGGCAGATCATGCATGCACGGGAGTTGGCTCTAGACCTGGCTGTGATCCAACCTGCATCTGTCTCCACCTACAACCACAATGGGACATTGCGCTGATAGGCTCGCTTTTACAAGGGAGGGGCACGGGCAAGGAAGATGGTAGAAGAGATGAAGCTCACGATACGTTGGAAATGTCTAGAAAGTGGTGTTGTGGGGTAAAGTCGCGTTGCTGTCGAAATATCTGGAAATATCTTTACAACAGAACTTCGAGTCATTCATTTACAGTCTGCATGCATGCTGCCAGGACCGGCATTGCTTGATATCTTCTAGAAACTGCCCACGAGGTTACCCCGCTGATCGTGAGTGGATGATACGATTTATAAACCCCGGGAAGCGTCGGGCTGAAGATGTGCCCAAGTCTGCGGGGAATACTAATCTATGTGATTGTTAGGCCAAGCTCTAGAGATTGTATCAGATTGAGTTATTAAAAATCTACTCATCTAGCCAAGAAGAGAATGCTTTTGAATCGCCGAACATGTCCTCTTTTAGAATGATCCCGTCCGGTTCCGTATGGGCCCCGGTCCTCCGGCCGGCTGTGGACTCAGGTGAAAGCCGAAGAATGGAACCCTGTTGCTGGGGATGTTGTGTGACGGGTTTGGAAAGTTGGAGAAACATTGGAGATGAGACAATCAATCACGGCATTATTAGTGAATAGCTATTATTCACATGTGATAATTCTGATGTTACTTACTGCCTGAGTCACTAATGGTGATGCGACTGTACGTTTTGAGTGTTCCTTGAGCAATTTCAATGTGACACGGACCGGATATGTTCTTTTACCCCAAACTCAAGATCCTAGCTCATCAGGCACGATTCCCGTTCCATGCTCGTTGCCCGAGGCACAGTAAATTCTTTGCGCCTGAATTCTTAATGTCAAAATGATCCACCACGGTGAGAACCTGCGGGGTGCGTCTAAATCGATGAGAGCGTCAAGTGTACCTGATGATCATTTCTGGGAAGAGAATTTAACAAACTTTGGCGGCTTTGATCAACGGTTTTGTCGTTAGTAGCTACATGTTTAAAGGAATGCCGTTGAACAGAGGTACATCATGCTCGTGTACCTATGCATGCACAATACACCGGCTATCGTCATGCCGCTTCCAATCGCGTGGTTCATGCGCCTTTTGTTCAAAGCATCAAAGCACGGAAAGTAGAAACGGCCCGTGTAAGACGGCGTGGTAATGGTAGACGGGCCGGTGCATCCAGGTAATGACAAGGGTAGGAGTCGAGAACGAGGTATCGAGTTGCTTTTGTATCACTTCGCGTAGACGAGTTGATGATATCTTAGCAGGATCAAGAGAAGAGGGTGTGCTTGGGCTGTTATCGTGACTTAGATCCAAGAATAGCGACGTTTATGGTACAGTAGAACATGAAGAGAAGATGGGAGACTTGTGGTATTTTGTACTTGCATGCACGGACTGGAGGAAATGTCCCGGATGTTCTGATCAAGGTTGTATCTCATCAGGTTGAAAGTGCATGATCGACAAAACAGGGCGTGTCGATTTGAGAGGCCTCTTCAGGTAATTGGGTGCTGTACTGCCCAGCTTCTGTCAATGTTTGGGGTAACTCTGCATTGGAGAGTAACTCACATCCATCAACCGGAGGCATTTTTATTCCCCTCAGATGTAAATCTCCTTCCCCATTGATCAGCGTCTACTCCAAATGCCGGTTGACAATTTCTTCTGCATCGTGATCTATCAGAGACTGTGTATGTAGATGCATGTTGTGCCTTGGTGGTAGGTTGTCAATGCTCCATCTCTCATCATCCATACATCATCCTTGTTTTCTGTCCATCGTCTTCTATTCTGGGGCCAGTGTTTAGCCTACCCGCCTGACAGGCTAGGTATCGTGGGCCTGAAACTCCACTAACAGTTACTGAATCGGTCCATGCTTCGATTTCGATGTCTTTTTGACAAGAATGATTAGAAAATAAAGAAGAAATAGTAAAGAACAGACTATTAAAACATGAATAAGGTTATGTTCTAATTAACCGAAGATCCTCTGCATCTGTTTCTCTATGTTTCTACACTATCTCAATTGTACCTTGGAAGTTGTTCAATCTTGAATTACCTACACTGACCTACTGGGTCACCACGGACCAAACTCTCCTGTCTCGAGATCCTCAACAACTGATCCCGATTTCTTTTCTCTTAAACTACGTCACGTCTGATCTCGTGTATGTATATTTTTTCTGTTGACTCCTTGTTTCTGCAATAGACCACTCATCGGCCCTTTATCAGACCAATTGTTCTCTCTCTCCACTTGACTCTACTTCTATTTCATCAGGTACCAACCGTTGAGGCTCAAACTAAACTGCCCTTGTCTTGTCTGTCTGTCTATCATTTCAGCACGTTCAAACAAGCATTACGTCAGTGTGAGTGCTTTGCTTGTTCCTCCACTTCCATACATTTCATTTATCCATTATCCATCCCATACATATAATCACGGCCCAGACTCTGACAGGCCTCTTTTATAGGTTCCAGGCTTGCATCCCCTTTCGGAAAATACCTCTCTCTTTTTTTTTTTGTCTGCAATTGACAGAAAAAAACATTTAATTGCCCGGGTCCCCATAAGAGAGCTTGAATCTCGGAGCTATCCAAGCTTTAAACTCAAACCACCTGACGAATCTCACGACTCGGAGATTTTCTCGTTGCAATTATTTTATCCTCGAGTGTTTTCCTTGCAAAAACATCTTGTCGCTTCTGTGCGCAATCTTCCCTTTGCGGTATCATTCGCCACTTTCGTCGAACATCTGAGCGCATCTGCGACAAAGAGGCGTTTTGCCTGCGACAAGCTACTTCTCTCAACAAAAACCGACGCCTTTCCGTTATTTGATCCTCTCATTTTCAGCTTTACATCCACATGAAGTCGTCATACGAGATTACTCAATAGTATCATCAATCCAGCTCGTTGAACTCGAGTTTCAATACGATCGAAATCAATCGACGACATACCCACTAACATAAAATACTCGACAAATTACCGCCAAAATGACGGTCTTTGTGTGTTCACTGTATGTCAATTCCTTGAGCATTTTCTCGACTCCCCCGCTTGCCCCTCCATGCCCACCTTAGCGAGAATGACGAAAGCTAACATGACGATAGCTTCCTCCCAAAAACCATACATTTTACTCTCCCCGGTACTCCTCCTCCCGGCGTCGATCCTGCCCGAACTTCATTGTCTGGTTCCTCAAACATTAACCTTGGAGGCGACACTCGAGCTTCATTGTCTGGATCGTCAGCTCCCAAGACTGCTCCCCTCCCTCCCAAGCCTGCTGCTCCTACTGGTGGACGACCTGCGCCTCTTAACCGTCAACCGAGTCTTTTCCAGAAAGAAGACATCACACCTCCCCGAACACCGACCGAAGAGGTTGACCAAACTCTATTCGCGAACGAAGATGGAATCAGAATACCTCAAGGAAGACCCGGCTCTAATGCTGGCGGTGGAAAGCCTTGGGGTAGCCGAGCCAACCAGCCCAAGTCGCGAGCCAGCTCTCCTCCTCCTCCCGCTTCATTGTCCGAGAACAACCGTACCATGCAAAAGGCCCGAGAACTAGGACGTCAGGGTGTTTTGCAGCCTAGATCTCTTGTTCGAAGCGACAGCCATGACCGAGTCTTTGCTTCTGCTGGATGGATGGTTGTGAATGCTGATCAGGGTAACGGTGGTCTTCGCAATGCTGCTGATGCCGCTGCTCGTGATGGCAAGATTGACGAGATTACATGGGTTGGTACTCTTGGCATGCCTACTGATGCACTTGAGGGTACCGCGCAAAAGCAGGATATTGAGGATGTTCTGGCTACTGAGCACAACATGTTGACAGTCTTCTGCTCCGACAAGGATTTCGACGGCCACTACGCTCACTTCTGCAAACACATTCTCTGGCCCGTCTTCCACTACCAAATCCCCGACAACCCCAAGAGCAAGGCATACGAGGATCACTCTTGGAAGTACTACGTCAACGTTAACCAAGCCTTTGCCGACCAGATTGTCAAGAACTGGAAGCGAGGTGATGTTGTCTGGATTCACGACTACCACCTGCTTCTTGTTCCTGGAATGGTTCGCAAGAAGATTCCCGAGGCCAAGATTGGTTTCTTCCTTCACGTCGCTTTCCCTTCATCCGAGGTTTTCCGATGCCTGGCTGTCCGAAAGGAGCTTTTGGAGGGTATGCTCGGTGCTAACCTCGTCGGTTTCCAAATTCACGAGTACGGACGACATTTCCTCCAGACCTGCAGTCGCATTTTGAACGCCGAGGCTACGCCGGATGGTCTCCAACTCGAGGACCGATTTGTTGATGTTATCCATCTGGCTATTGGTATTGATCCCGTCAGTCTTCGCGAGCACCTTGATGCGCCAGAGGTTGCCAAATGGTTGCAAGTTATGCAGGATCGCTACAAGGGCAAGAGGCTCATTGTCGCTCGTGATAAGCTTGACCACGTCCGTGGTGTCCGCCAGAAGCTGCTGTCTTATGAGTTGTTCCTCAACAAAAACCCTCAGTGGCGTGAGAATACTGTTCTCATCCAAGTTGCTCTTTCGTCCAGTGAAAAGAGTGATCTCGAGGCCACCGTTAGCGACATTGTGACCCGAGTTAACTCTTCGTGGGCCAATCTTGCATACCAGCCGGTTGTTTACCTCAAGCAGGATATTGACTACGCTCAGTACCTTGCTCTGTTGACCATTGCTGATGCGCTCATGATTACCAGCCAACGCGAGGGTATGAACTTGACTTCCCATGAGTACCTCTTCTGTCAGGATGGAAAGCTGTTGCCTGAGAAGAAGCATGGTTCTCTGATTCTTTCCGAGTTTACTGGTACTTCATCTCTATTCGCCAAGAACGAGCTTGCTGTCAACCCTTGGGATTACCGTGCTTGTGCCGATGCTATCAAGCAAGCTTTGGAGATGGGCGACGAGGAAAAGGACCAGCGATGGAACAATCTCTACGGCCGTGTTATCAAGCACACTGGAGCTCACTGGTTTACGCAGTTCCTTGGCCGTCTTGATATTGTCTACGAGGAGCAGCACAAGCGAGACCAGACTTCAGTTCCTCGTCTGTCTGTCCCTGCTCTTTCTAACAAGTACGTCAATGCTCAGCGTCGTCTATTCATCATTGATTACGAAGGCACACTTGTTGCTTGGGGTCCTGTCAACCAGATTATCCCCATCAGCCCTCAGCGAACACTTGACGTTCTCAACGATCTTCTTCTCGACGAGCGAAACACTGTCTACGTCATGTCTGGTCGCCGACCTGAAGAGCTCGACCGTGTCTTCCGTCGCGTTCCTAACCTGGGTCTCATTGCCGAGAATGGATGCTTCCTCAAGGCTCATGGTGACGAGTCGTGGACTGAGATGGCTGATCTCGAGCATATCAAGGACTGGAAGGAGTCTGTGCGACCCATCATGACATACTACCTTGAACGAACTCCCGGAGCCGAAATTGAAGAACGCCGCTGTAGTTTGATCTTCCACTACAAGAGTGCGGAGGATTATGAGACCGCCTCACGACAAGCTTCCGACTGTGCCAGCCATGTCAACGACGCCTGTGAATCTCAGCGCGTACATGCTATCGCTCTTGATGGATGTATCGCTGTTGAGCCTATCGATTGGACCAAGCGTACTGCCGCCCGAAAGGTTTTCGAGACTCTCAAGGAGGAGATGAGCTCTACTCAAGAACACAAGCAAGCAGTTGACTTTTTGATGGTCATCGGTGATGGACGAGAGGATGAAAAGGTATTCAAGTGGGCCAACAGACTACAAGACGACGGTTCAGTAAAGAATGTCGTGACAGTTAGTCTTGGTAACCGTAATACCGAAGCAACAGCTACCCTTACCCAGGGTGTCAGTGGTATGTACCCTCTCATTTCGAACTTATTGAATCTATGCTAACGGTTTAGGCGTCCTCTCTTGTCTTCAGCGCCTTGCCTCACTTGAGTGACTGGTCAAGTGTTGAGGAATTATTGTTATTGTATTGCATTTTGTGCCGTTGGCGTTGGGTCAGCGGGCGCAGGGGTAAATAAGGAAAGGTCACGTCAGAGACGACATCAAAAGAGTAGTTCCATATGAGTTTTGTTTGTTATTTTAGAAAAGCCGGTTTCAATAAGAGTTTTTGATCTCTACTCAACCGTATGTGTTTGTTATACGATAAAATAAGCGTCTATGGATTGATTCATCACCAATTGTCCGGTTGATGCCTCATTTCGTATCTCATGATTATACAGCTCTTTCCAATGCTTACAATCAGCTATCCAATCATGACATCACAGCTGAATCCTTGACAACGAATGACATGCAAAGAACCCCGCGGTCAATTGCGACATCGGCGGGTCCAGAGTCAGCGGGGTCCATAAACTATTACATCCCGCTCACTACGCGATCTATAAGTTGACAGATACCACCTGTAGAATCAATTGTTGGTCAAGTACAGCAAAATGTCTACCTTTCCTCCTCCCCCGGTTAACACAATCGACTGGTCAAACGTCGGCTTCAAAGTCCGGGAAGGTAAGCAGCAATTGCCATCCAGATAATCAGGTATACTGACAACCCAGTCAACGGCCATGTCGAAGCAACTTACTCTCGAAGCACCGGCAAATGGACACCCCTTCGTTTCGTCGCAGATCCCTTCATGCGTATCCACGGCATGGCTCCCGCTTTAAACTACGGCCAACAAGCCTACGAAGGCCTCAAAGCATTCCGTACCCCCAACGATGCAGGAATCACCATCTTCCGACCCGATCGTAACGCGAAACGGCTCCAGCATTCTGCAGAGGTCGTCTCCATGCCGCCTGTCCCCGAAGATCTGTTCATTCAGGCTGTTAAAGCTGCTGTTGCGCTGAACGCGGAATATGTTCCTCCCCACGAGACAGGCGCGGCGCTGTATATTCGTCCCCAGCTTTACGGATCTAGCGCACAGCTTGGCTTGTCGCCGCCGGATGAGTATATCTTTGCGGTGTTTGTCATTCCTACGGGTGTGTACCACGGTGCTCATCCCGTGAAGGCTCTTATTTTGGAAGACTTCGATCGTGCGGCGCCGAATGGTACGGGAAATGCCAAGGTGGGTGGAAACTATGCTCCTGTGCTGCGATGGAGTGATAAGGCGCGTGATGAAGGTTATGGTATCACGCTGCACTTGGATAGTGTGCGTCACGAGGAGATTGACGAGTTCAGCACGAGTGGATTCATCGGTGTTAAAGTGAATGGTGGTGAGACTACGCTTTCTGTGCCGGATAGCAAGAATGTCATCGACAGTGTGACAAGCGACAGTATCCAAGAGCTTGGACGCAGTTACGGCTGGAAAGTTGAGAAGCGCGCAATCAAGTACTCTGAACTGTCCGAGTTCAGTGAAGTTTTCGCAGCGGGTACTGCGGCTGCGCTTGTGCCTATTCGATCTATTACGAGACGAGTTGGTGGTAAGGAGGAGGTTGCGACGTATATTCAGGATGGGAATGAGGAGCCTGGTCCGTTGTTTGAGAAGTTGCTTAAGCATTTGCAGGATGTTCAGCTTGGACGGGCGGAGGATGCTTTTGGATGGAGAGTTGATGTTGGGGCTGGGGATAGGGATATTGAGGGGAGGCCTGTTGGAGGGTATGGGGATGCTACGCCGCCTGTTGATCAGATGGATTAGATAGGCTTTTTGAGCAAGTAGATTGTGGTAATTATGGGATAAAAGTTGTTTTTGCTGTGATGATAGTGTGCCTAAAATCCTGGAATCGAGTTTCTGTAATCCTCCGCCTTCAACCTTGTCCTAGAGTAACCTTGACATGGACATTTTCCAACATAAATTCTGGTTTCGATCAGATGGTATAACGCTCTTGTAGCCACTGGATATACCATCCATCGCTATGTCCTATACTTGGAGACGTCGGCATCACCATGTCGTCCACCCAAGCTCCTCCTCAGCATCCGAAACCTCCAAAGCCTGCAAAGCCTGCAAAGCCCAACAATCCCGACATCTGCTATACTTCCAACAGATATACCATAGTTCGGGATCCTGTCTGACCCGAATAGGTTCGTCGAATGGATCCCACCTTTTGACCTCACCCTCTTCAAGTTCCACAGGTACAGGATCAAACTCGATAACACGCAGATTGAGAGCTTGGTCGTTGTGGTTAGGAGGTGCAGGACCCCATTTGACCTCGTCATCTGTACACATAAAGAAATATTGACGATAGCCTTGAAGTTCGGAGTGTTTTAGCCATGGTAGCCCGGGGAGGTTCTGGTCATTAGGGACAGTAGGTCGAGGCTCTTCATCCTCTTCATCGTAGAGTGAGGTTTCGGGTGAATCATAGCCGTCTGAGGTATAATCGGTAAGAACCTCTTCCCCGTTGAAGTCAACGTCTGGATCTGCCTCTCTCATCTTCTCTTGCTCCTCCTTCATAGCCTTCCTTTCTCTCACACACCTCATCCTCCTTTCTCTTCGTTCATCCTTGGTAGCCTCCCTCACCTGGCGAATCTGACGCCAGACGGTACCTCTCGAGGCAATCTCTTTCTTATAATGTGCGACGCATTCTTCTGGTGTGGCGTTGGGTAGGAAGAAGAACTCGAATCTGAAACTTTGACCGAGATAAGGGTCGCTATCATGGTCAAAAGTGAGCTGGAATTTCCTGGTGTCGAAATTCAGAGGAGTTTCTGGGTTGACCATGTAAATCACCCAGACAGAGAGTGTTGGTAGACGTTGAGTCTTCAGGCCGTGCCATGACATGATGGCTGGGTTGCCGGCATGGTCTTTAAAGGTAATCTGGTGATTTGTATACTTCGATTCACCTCTTCTGCGCACCATTGTTGAGATTTGAAGTGTTGTAGAAATGAAAAGTCAGAAGTTGATGTCGAGGTTGAAGAAAGAGAGACAGTTAGAATTGTCGCGATTCATGGTGTTTAATATAGATGCTGTGCTATGACCATGTTGGTCTAGGCAGCCATCCCATATACCCACTCTTCAACACCATCACGATATTGAGTACACATAATTCTACTCAGTTGTTGAGATCATGTGAATTGCAGCGATGGTCAAGTTTTAGAGACTTATCAAAATTGACCCGCTACATGGCTCTCATTGATCATCAATAATATCTGATCCAGTGCCTAGCATGGTATCTTCTGCCTGAAATGGTCCCTTCAGCTTCCCAGACTATCACAAACAGTGCACACATATTGTGTTATCCTCCATGTGCTAGTCGCACTCGCGATACTCACCCGTCTCGTCTATCTCGAAGAACCCAAGACCATGTTTGCCCCTCCCGCGAAACCCCCATAGCTTGGTCCACGGCTCGTTGCATACGAATGGTACGACAACTCAAGGCAAACATTATACCCTTTGGGGGTTGCGGATCCGGGGGTGTGACAGACAATTTTCATATATAGGACCCTTATTGTTCTGAGGAGAGGTATCCCTGTGATAAAAGATATTAGTCTGACGCGGCGTCGAAGCCATATCCATCGCTATACTCACCTCAACACCATATCATTATCACCACTCAGAATGTGCACATACTCGTTCCAACGCATGGTATGCTGCTGCGCCAAAGGCCCCGAATGTCCCCAAATGACCCGCGGCCGCGCCATAATCGGCGGCGAAGCCTTCCACTACATCGACATGTTCTACGCCGTCGACGATCTCGGTTCAGCATGCGACTACCAGCGTCGACTCTTTGGACGCAACGCCGGTCCCACGATGCATTGTCCTAGATATGCTTTCGATGATAAGAGGATTATCAAAGGGAGTTTCAGGAAGAGTGAACTTGCTTGTGTCAAGTGTGCTGAGACTTGTGCGCCGCCGAGTTGTACTTGGCAGGCTCCTAGGGCTGAGAAGGAGGAGGGGAAACAATGAATGAATTGGGATGGGAGGGTAATACTGGAAGAAAACTGGTGGTTTGGTCTGGTTGTGGTGTGTGTGGCTGTTTGTATTGGAAGATGTTTCTGTATGATTGTTATGTCGCTTGGATCATGGACGAAGCATCAAATGCGTATATGACGGAGGATGTTGAAAACAGTCCGAATGACCAAGTTCTCGTCCCGTGATTGCTGTTTCCCTCCAATGTTGAATTGCAGACTTCTATTAGAGCCCCATTCCTAGACCAGTTTGCCATAAGACGATAGCCAGCTGGTTGTCACTGGCAAGCACAGTTCACCTGCCTCGATTATCAGGTTTGCTCCACCTACTCCAGCTCATTCCCTCGATCTCATTGCTTCATCCTCAGTCCTCCAACACAACAAAAGCCATCGCATTTAACACCATCCATTCTTTGCTATCTACTATATCTATACCATCAACGAAATGAGTGAAGGCCTTGACCCACTGTCAGGTATGTTGTTACATCTCTTGAACCACCTACTCACCTGGTGACTGACTACCTGTCCCAGCCACATTCGAGCTGCGATTCAAAAAAGCTTGGAGACTCTGGAGAGCCGGCGCCAATGATACGGCGGAGACCATGGCCAAGGAACTACTCCTAGAGCCTCGCCTTGGAAGATTCCACAAGGCTGGTATGCACACGCTTCTTTCTACATCTTCCAACAACTACGTTGAGCATGGTCTTGAGGCTGTGCGTCTCTACACTGAAATCTCCGACCGGAACGATCTCACCGAGGATGAGCGAAAGGACATTACTGTATACCTTGACGATGCGAACAAACTTCTGGACAAGGCTCGTCAGGATCAAGCCAAAATCGATCATCAGATCCAAGAGAAACTGTAAGAGTGGCTGTCCAAAAGACATATAAGCGCTGGCTAACGCATGTAATAGTGCTGGAGGCATGACTATGGAGGAGCTCCACGATGCGCAGATCGAAGAGATGAACAGGCGCCTGGATGCTGAGGAAGCTGGCATCAGCGAACATGGTCCTGATAGTCAGTCCTCGGTCCCTGAGATGACCGAAGAGTCGCACCTTTCTTCTCAGCCTGCTGTACCTCTGCGACCCGAATCCCATCGAACCGACAACGACAACATTGAACACACTGTAGACACTTTTCTGGGAATGGACCTCGATTTCGATGATAACAGTCCTCTTCCTGACATTGTCAGACACAAACCTGGTTCCGGCACGAAGAAGGATGAAGACAAGGTCTAATGGAGGGATAACTCTCTAAATTAAGTAATAGTCTAAGTTATAATAAAGTGATCAAACTATTTCGTCTCTTATAGTGCTGTGGGTCAACTCTTCTAATACCCTGGGACCTGTTGCGAGATGGAAACACGTCAACTGCCGCTGAGCAAAGACAGAACAAACCTAGCATGTTTGGTAACCGAATTGGCCATCTTTAGTGAACGTTAGATTCAAGCAGAGCAAGGGCGTGGATTGGAAAGAGCCTGGTGAATACAGCGTGTTTGCATTTAGATACTTTGCTAAGCTAATCGTGTTACAACTTGTTCTTTAATGTCCATTCGAACCGTTCGTTCCATTACTTCCATTCGTCTCCAATCTCGAATGACAACCCTTCGCAGGCGCTCCATTCCTAGCAGTAGCACTCTTGCCCTTATTCGCAATGATATCATTCGCAAGCTTCATCTCTCCATTCATAGCATTATGACATCCATTAAACTTCATATCCTTGATTCCATCGTATCCCTTAATACCGACTGACTTCTCGAGTCGTTCAGCAATCTCGGGATCGACTTCGCGGAAGATGGCGATTTGTCGCTTGAGTGGCTCCTCTTGCTTGCAGAGCTTCATCTTGCCTGTGACATTGTTGATGAAGCGCTCGCGGGCGGCGTCGTCGAAGACGTTTTGCCACAGGGCGCGGGGAGCGTTGAAGTCCTCTGGGCGGATTGCGGTGAGGAATGTGATTGCTTCGCCGGTGAAGTGGCCGTGTGTCTTGTCCAAGTCCACTGTTCGGTTACGGAACTGGATGGGATCAATGGATGAGAGGTAGTTTGGTCGAGCACCCTGGTTGTAGAAAGCCATCTGGCCATCACGCTGGAAGTTACCAAACTTGTATCCAGTTCTGGTCGCGTTGACAGGAAGTTGCTGGTAATTCGCTCCAATGCGGTGGCGATGGGTATCAGGGTATGAGAACAATCTCGACTGGAGAACGGGGTCTGCGGAAGGCTCGATACCAGGAACCAAGTGAGCAGGGTTGAAAGCGATCTGCTCAACCTCGGCAAAGTAGTTGACAGCATTCTCGTTAAGAGTAAACTCACCAACCTTGCGACGAGGGAACTGCTTCTGAGGCCAGACATGGGTCAAGTCGAAGATGTTAATCTTCTGCTTCTCCCAGAGCTCTTCAGCCTCCTTGGGTGTCATGGTCTGAACTTCAAAAGTCCACTTGGGGTAGTCTCCATTCTGAATGGCCTCGTAAAGATCCTTCTGGGAGAAATCAGGTGAGTAGTCTGCTGATTCCTCCTGGGTAACGAAATCGGTTCCTTGCATGGACTTCATGTGAATCTGCGTGTATACCCAATCGCCGTTCTTGTTAACGAGCTTAAAGGTATGTCCGCTGTATCCATGCATGAAGCGATAACCCTATTTATCGTTAGTTTGTGGTATTGCCGTCTGGTAGGGTGTGCTCACCTTGGGAATTCCGCGGTCGCCCATCAGAATCATTACTTGATGAATTGACTCCGGGTTTTGAGAAAGGTAATCCCAGAAAGCAAATGAGTCATCAGCATGAGTCAAATGAGTGCCTTGATTGTTAGTTATCGCGATATCTCGTGGTGTTGTGGTGTTGACTCACTAGGATCGCGCTTTTGAGTGTGAATGAAGTGAGGGAACTTCGCAGGATCTCTCAAAAAGAATACAGGGGTGTTATTGAAGACCCAATCTAAGTTCTGCTCGCTTTATTAGCATCATTTTCATGGTGTTTTGGTGTTGTGGTGATGAGATTTGGTGTTGAGGTCATCACCACCCAAAGTGAGCACTTACACCCTCCTCAGTGCGCATCTTCACAGAGAACCCACGAGGATCTCTAGCCATATCATGTGATCCAGATTCACCTCCAACAGTAGAAAACCTCATAGAAACAGGACATTTCTTTCCCTTCGTTCCAAAGATATCCGCAAGACACAGATCATCCATAGGATCAGTACACTCAAAGAAGCCATGAGCGCCACTACCCTTTGCATGAACAACACGCTCAGGAATACGCTCGCGATCGAAATGAGAGAGGAGATCAATTAAATGAAAGTCTTGGAGAAGAAGAGGTCCGTTCTCGCCGCATCGCTGGGTCTCGTAGGGATGAGGCATGGGAACGCCATTGCTTGTGGTGTAGAGAGATTCTTTAGATGTCGCTTGGCGATCTTCTTCGTAGGATTGGAATTGGGAGGCTACGTGAGCCGAGAAGGATGTGTCTGTAGCTGATGGTGCCATTTTGCTGTATTCTCAAGTTGTCGTGCTTAACGTGACACTCAGATAGCTTGAACCAAGACGGTTCCTTTTATACGAATCCATCATGCATTTCCTTGGCCGGATTTGACTGGCCAAGGTCTTTCTATGACGCGGTGAACATTGAACCGCCTGCTCTTAGACAAGATGTGCCCGATCATACTCGGTGATCAGCGATGACTATTACAACTTCGATGATTGGTTTATCGAGAATGTCAAATCTTCGATGGATGATGCTGCCTTTGTTATCTTCTGAATGAGGTTAGATTCATGACATCACGACTAGTGAGCCGGGAGAGGCTTGGTTGAGAGACGTGGTTGACGATTGGAGGCTGGAGGTTGGGTCTGGACTTCGATGGACCCTGGAATGGCAGATCGTCGATGAAGAAATGTAAGCATTTGCCAAGGATATGCGAGATCTTAGCGTGGTATGGGGCAGAGACTGCCGGTGAATATCACTTTTTCACCATCAACAGCGTGTCTATTCATCAATTATCCATCACAAACTCAAAAGAATGCGCTTCAAAAGCATGACAGACGAAGTTATTTGATCACTTTATAATATCTTAGGCCAGGTATTAGGCTGTTTTGTTTTATCTCTTAGGGTCTTATAGTACAATTATCATTGCATAGGTGGACACGGATACCCTAGAGACAGTCAAGTCTGGACAACTTTATAAATTGGTAAACATCAAAAAAGTCCTCTAAGGGTTAGACTAATGTTACAAAGTAGCCTAAGTGCTAGTCGTAGATGACATAAAGTAACCAGATTATTTCGCCTCTTATGCTCTTGGGGCCAATTCCTCTAACACCCTGGGACCACTGGAGAGAGGACCATGAGAATACGCTGTTTTCTAGAGAGCAAAATCTGATATCTAGTCAACATGTCTGTAGACGCTGCTTCAATAACCCTGCACGCCAACAATTGATCGATGCGGCCGCTCTCTAGCCCCAGCATATAAAAATCCAAGCTCCCTGCGCCGCTGCTCCTCCTGCCCTCGCCGTTCTTGAATGCGTCGCATGATGCACTGCTCCCTAAGATCCTCGACAGTCAAGATCCTCCCTACTCTATAATTAATCGGTCAGCAAGGATTATAGACTCTCAAGCTGAGACTGAACTTACGCTTCTCGCAACAAGTCATCGATCACTAGTATCTCGCTGATAAGTCTGCTGACTCTCTCCTCCAGTGTGAGATGGTGCTCGAGTAGTTGCCTTCGTGTCTGGTCAGGTAAGTGCAGGTTCAGGTAGAACAGGGTTTTGTGCAGGTGACTGCTGGTCTCGTTACGCGCTGAAACAAGACTCGCTCTGATCCTGGGCAGGTGTTCATATACGGGACGAAGAGTGATTCCTAATAGCTAATCGGGGGCGGAGGAAGACTCGGCTGGAACGACGAAAAATGGGATGCCATTAGGCTCGGCTGAGATGTGTTAGGTATGGGTACGAGGAGGCTGTGAGAATGCTTACATGGATTTCGATCTTGGCTCATTGTAGAATAACGAGTGTCGAGTAACAGTGCAATTGTGAGATGTAGATGGTAAGTTTTGAGATGTAGGTAGGTAGAGAAGGGGCAAGGTAACCATCCTGTGTTTAGGCGTCAACAGGCAGGAACTGGGATATTTACCTAAGGCTTAGGTTACTACGATAAAGTGATCTAAGTGCTGATCTGAGATAACATAAAACGAGTAAATTCTTTTGTCTCTTATGCCTTTAGAGGCTAACTCTTCTAATACCATACGGCTAACCATCCACTGCACTATAAAGGTATATTCTCCAAGGTAAATCCCAAATGCCTGATAAGACATCACGCTCAAAAGATACCAAATGAAAACCTTGGAAGGTGTCCTTAAGGGTCCTCCTCTGAGATGTCGTCTTCTCGATCGTCTTCTCCGTCGTCTTCTCCGTCGTCTTCTCCGTCGTCTTCTTCTCGAGGCCTCGAATGACTCTACCTCTTTGGGTTGCGCAGCTAGGTCGAATTACATGGAGCACCCAGCCCACCACTCCTAGTTCTTCTGCTGCTTCTTCGGGCTGGACCCAGCTTTATCCAGACTTTGGTAGTCGAAGACGTCTTGCTTCTTGGTGCCGAGTAAGTCCCGCCCTGGCGTGCTCATTCATAATTCCCATTAGATCGATGCTGATGCCCCGTCGGAGAGGAGTCGCGTCATATTCTCGGGGGCGTTGCAGGTATTGAACAAGGTATTGCGTGTGGTTGACATACAGTGCGATCAAATGGCGTGTCAGAAGGCCATCGCTGTCCAAGACCTTGGTATCCGGCTTTGTACTCTTGGTACTCAGCGAGGGCCGTGAGGCTATTGCTTTCCCCGTCCTTGGTTCGAGCCATCGCAACTTTCAATAAACGCAATCAAAATTCGTTCCACTGTGAGAAAGACAGATGTTTGATTCCTTGACAAGGGTGGAGGATGTTGAAGGAAAGAGCGCTCTGGATGGATAATGCATCCTTCTCGGAGTTGTCTTGGTGGTTGGGCATCACCTCTGTTCCTCACAGGAGATAACACCCCATTTTCGTCGGCTGTACCAAATTACATTCGTGAGCTCATTGCTGGCTATTCAGCTCAGGATTCGTTAGGAAGGCTAGCTGGCAGTGCCTCTCGGCCGTCAGTCAAAACGGTACCCCCTATGTTCAGCTTCTGTAGCTTAGCCAACTGTTCGTAGAACGTCGCTATAAAGGTCACCTCCTTCTAAACATGCCTCCTCCATTAGAGACAACATATTGGGTAGGCTATCTGTCAGTGTCTAGGAATGCGGTTGAAACACTGCGAAGTAGTGACTGTTGCTCTGGCTGTCACCCCTCGTGGTGATGGATTTCAGGACTGGTCACAGAGGCTCCCACCACCACTGAGGTCACGACTATTGCAGCCCCTACCACCCATTCAAAGTCCTTTACAGTGAACTTTCGCAACTTCCGCAGAATCTGGTGCGGAAATCAATGAGAAGGTATTTGAAGAGTTATCTGGCAGAAAGAAGCGATGATCGGACATGCTACCGAAATAAGCCTCTGCGATAAAACAGCGGTAAGACTCAAGACGTTCGATTGAACAGAGGCTCCATTGGCATGTCTAGCCTCGTCATGGCCCGTCACACCTTGTTCGGCATTCAAGTCAGAGACTGCGAGATAAGTGAGAGTGGCCGCAGTCAGGGACACCTTGACCTATCGATCAAATCTTTGAGCTTCAAGGGCTGCATTGCGTCTGATGGTATCGGGTGTGCTTGAGGGCCATCGCCCCAGATATTCTCAACAACCCAGGCATAGCGATTGGAAGCTGGTGCTTCATTGATTTGCATAGGCAAGTGATCTGAAGGTGTCGCTGAACCACTCCAGAGACGAAAGATTCATCTGTTCCAGTTCGAGGACGAGGTGGATGTTCCGTGGAAGGGATCTCAGCTTGATTTGAAGGTGATGACAGGCTGCTCAAGTGACCTATGCCTAAAGATGATGAAACCTGTGATGGCACGAGAGGATGCTGGGTTGTGTCAATTGTCGTTTCTTGATCGAATGCTGGAATTCGTCCCTTAACGACGAGGCGTTCAATATTATATAGTATAATCGATTGGACCCGGGGATGCTTCATTCGTCTGGATTCTCCTGCCAGATCTAGAGTCAAGTCGGCTAACTCATCCCTGAGAGTGGAACTCCTGCACATGAAGCATCTCCAGTGCGGTATCATGAAGTTCAGCGTTGTCGTAACGCGTTATAGCGGAGAATTGACCTCCCCAGTTGGCCTCGAGGTATGCCTTGTACTTGTCGGCTTTCCACCAGCGCAGTCTCAATCGTCGTGGAGGTTAACTCCGACACTCATCGTGTTAACGTTGCTGACAACCTTTTGCGTAATAGCTTCACCTCGATCCTCTTTGTTGAAAATTCTGTTGCCGACCAGAAAGCCTGTATCCGACATCGACAGTGATTGTAGTTGCTTTGCTGGGAGGATTTGTTATATAGCTAACCCAAGACACCTATGCCCTTTGTAAATCTTCGCGAAGGGCGGACAAGCGGCTGCCGTGTTCTGCTGGCATATATATATATATATAGAGAGAGAGAGCTTGTGACTATATTGAGAGATAATTGTCTTCTCCGTGTGCAGGCTTGATGTTGTTGGGTCGATGCAAGGTGTATCTTCAAATGTCGACAGACGCCGGAGTATTACATGTCGAAAGCGGATTTTGGAGGAGATATCGCCTGATTCAGAAATAACGGCATGTCTTCCAGCCACGACGAATGAACTTGTCAATGTGTTCAACACCAAGACCATCCCTTGCTCGTCCTTCAATGTCGACCCTGCTGCTTGTATGCAATGCATGTTGCATAGTTGCCGTTAGACTGCAGCATTATACGCAGGTGAAAGGTAATTGCGGACGCTGTTCGTCCTTCGCCATGCGCGTCGGTCCAGCGGCCGAACGGGATTGGATCAGGGACGTCGAAAGTGCCATGGTCTGCTCATTTGCCAGTTTGTGAGATGTTCCTTGTTGCTGGTGTTCGTGGGTT
Source organism: Fusarium coffeatum (assembly GCF_003316985.1). NCBI lineage: Eukaryota > Fungi > Ascomycota > Sordariomycetes > Hypocreales > Nectriaceae > Fusarium > Fusarium coffeatum. The sequence continues at coordinate 68,634 of NW_022157900.1, read as the reverse complement.
CACTTCTGCCAGTACGATAGGGGTGTAGACAGTGCCCCTCGGCGGTATCGTTAGAGCAGTATTCTCGGCCCCCAGTGGTAGATCTCATGGGCTCCCGGGAACAGAAACCATCCGCTAGATGCCTCCGTTGCATGCTTAGTTGCGTTAGGATGGTACATAGGAACAGTTTCCAAAAGCCTTTGCCAGTTCACCGTCCGGAGCGTTAATGGCGTTTCTCAAGTTTTTTTTCTCGCAGCTCTTGGTTCCGCTCATCGGTCTCCCAGTAGTCCGGGAGCGTCGCGATGGAGCATTTGTTGTATGTATGAACCCTTCGTGGTGCGTTGCACTTGTTAAGGAGTGAATCACTTCGTATCAGGTGCTTGTGTCCTCTTATTCAGCTGGTGTGGATACTTTAGCCGTGCTGTATTCCGATGAATGCTGCGTCGTTGTCCAAAAGGCGCTCCTGATATTTTGAGCCACAATTGCTGTTGGGAAGCCGAAGAGTATCGGGAGTACCATGAGATACTGGTTGAACCTGTTGGAAGCTAGATGTACAGCGCTTTTCTTCTTCACTGTCAAAGTTGATGAAGCGTTAAGGTCCGTCATTTTCAACAGCCACTCCTCCGCTTCACGTTCATTGCTGAAGCATATCTCTGAGGTCCGCCCAGCAGGCATACTGACCAGGAAAGCTGTTCGGTGGGAGTAGAACATCTGTACTAGTGGTTTCACAACCCTAGACCCGAGAGTAGTAGACTCAATTCATGTCTAGCAAAACGGCCTGTAGAAGGTCAGGAGATAGCTCCCAGGGCTCCAAGGCCAGAATGTTGCCAGTCTCCGGGCAAGACGCGCAGATCACCAGGCGATCAATAGTGGTTGATGCCGATATAGCCTTCTGAATGAAGGAATTTCGCAAAGTCAGCCCTCTTGCGTTGGGAGGGCATGTTGCCGATATAGAGCAGACGCTCTTCCTTGAAGGGCGTGTGAGCAATGTATTATCTTTATCTTGATCATGTATTGATACACCTCGGATATACTGCAAGTGCATAATATCAGCGATAGACATCATAAAACAGATAGAACAGACATACTTTATGGTTCGTTGTTCCTTCTAACCGGTGTCGGGACTCTTCTTGTATGGCTCGAAGGTCGGAATTGACGACCGAAACTTGGAGGAGGTTTCCGACAGATTCAGTGTCTGTGAAGTAGACATCTTTTTGCTCCTTCAGATCATCAAGAGATTCAGTCTCCTCTATTGTCATCCCATCGTAGTGTGGGACATGTCGAGCATTCCTTGTGCCATTCGATGCAACTAGTGATCGAGTATAGCACCGCAAGGTTGGCCGGATAGCGCAAATTGCAGCACCGTAAACTCAAAAGCCACGATAGCCGTCACGACAACGCTGATACATGTTAGCTGATCTGGCTTGAACGCGGGATCATGAAAGAGTACTTGCCACAAGAGTCAAAAGCAGATTGTCAAGCATTTTGGGCTCATGCCAAAGAGCAGCAATCGAATCAAGATTACCGAAACCACTAAATACCGTCTCTGAAGTATACTTCGTGGTATCTTGGACACGGCTTGTTTGTTATAGTTCAGTCCACCAATGTCTACAATGAGACATTGAGCTCTGGTGGGCTTTTCAGGGACAGAGATCATGGCTGGAAGGAAAACGGTTGCTGGGAGCAAAGTGTCCTCTTCATGGATCCCTCTCCCTGAGCCGGGAGGGAAGAGAAACAAAGCGACTGTGAGAGCATCTCGTGGACTAATCATGATTAGCAAACGAACTTCAAACGGTAAGAGGACTGCGTACGTGCTGGTGTAAGGGCCATGAGGATTGCACCGTATCTTGCAGCGTTGACAGCAAACGACTGAGCCTTCAAGGTCTTGTTTGACCTGTCCCTTTTAGGTTTGATTGTCACTGAATTCTTCTTCTGAAAACCAATGTACTCAGTCAAGGTTTCATCAGAACCGATAGTGACATATGGGAGTTCCACGATCTTGCCTCTGGGATGGGGGAGACCCATATTGGATGCTGTGCTGCAGAGTGGGAGTTGGCTGGGAGATATTGGACAAGTAGGGTACCTGAGTGTAGCCAACACCTCATGCCATGATGCGTTGTTCTTGACCAGAGAAAAGGGCATTGAAAACGTGGAAGTCCTCGGGTAAACGATCCCAGTTGAAGCGAGTGCACATAAGCCCGGAGCTGAATGATGCAGATTGAGGCTCATAATCGAGATCGATGGGTATCTTCCCCGTATGTTCGGTTTGGTATTGTGACGTTGTCGCTGTTGCACAGACCCGGAGACGAAGCGAACAGTGAGAAAGTTATGTGGCGGGGACCGGCAACACAGAGTCAGGCGAAACGTCTGCTACTTGTGAATGGTTATGGCAAGAGTCGTAACCCGTTCCATGGTCACTGCGCTGAGCTTCGCCTACGCCCTGGCGATAAACATCACCTCCAATGGGCGCTGGGGTAGGCGGACCCCGTCTGGGTGTAGTGCTGGGTGCAAGTGCCGTACTTGCCCGGCGAAAGGAACTCCGGATAGATCGTCTGTCTGGCGGGCGGGGTGGAGGCGAGGAAAGACTTGAAGACGGGGAATGCTTGACGGAGTGGAAGGGGGGAGGCCCCTGTTGCAAGCTTCGTATAGTATAGAGGCGACCAGGCAGATCCATGGCTCATGATGGTTCGGTTTGTCGTTGTAGAAGAGGTCGTTGACAGGAGTCACGACACTTCCATGGACTCGCATGTTCACCACTAGTATCGAATGTCGAGCACCACTCTCAACAACACGGTGAAGAAGTGAAGTCTGCTTCTGTGCTGCAAAAGGGTTTGACGATACCTTTCCTGGACCAAGGTCATGTTCCATCTTGCGATCTAGGTCTTCAAGTCTTGCACTGTTGGCACTGCCCGAAGAGATCAACAAGCGGTTGACATGCGGCCAAAACGTCTTCTCCGCCTTGAAGTGAACAGGTAGACGGTGGAAGGGACCGTGAGAGGTATAGTATAATATAAGTAAGATGTCTGCGGGACGAAGCCCAGGAAAGAGTCGCGATCTTGACTTTTCGCCAGGTCTTGATGGGGCACGAAGCCATCGTCCGGTATAATATAATATAGAAAGATAACAATAATGGGTGAGGAAAAGAGAATGGGGATGGGGAGAGAAGGGATGAGGGGATTTATTCGCGTGTGAGGTGGCTGCCTTGGACATCACCTCCTTTGCCTATCCGATACCTTACGCGCTATCCAACACAAATAGGAACATCAAGGAAACAAGCATAAATAAAACATTTACCGCAACTTCACAGTTTCCGCAATTAATTTATATGATAGGCATATCTTGATTTGTGTTACCTCTCTTGCCAATCCTGCGGCAAACAACTTACAAAAGCACCCACCTTTCTGCTTGTATCCGACAGCCAGCTGTCAACAAACATCAAATCGTCCACTTACCTCTCACAATCATACATCCGCTTTCAAAAGTAACTCGTCATCTAAATGAGCAATAGTCACTCCGCGAGCAAACATCGCCCGTTGTGCCTCCCACTCCGGGATCCTCTCTCCCAAACCGATCTTTTGCAGCAAAACTTTCCAAGCATCATCCTCAGCGTCATGGTTTACGCGGACAATCATCTCTGCGAGGGATTTGTACTCACCTTCGTCTGCTTGTGTAAGGGATACAATCCGGGCGACTACCTCGACCCAATTACGGAGAGTTACGTGGTCGAATGTCATCTGAGAGTACCGGAACTCGAAAGTAGAGGGTGTACCTTCAAAGTCATTGTCGAAATAGCTTGGTCGGTCGCCGTTGTGTTTGCGGAGGCAAATGGCAAAGCCGCAGCGGGTTATTTTCCGAATACGAAGACTGCGGGAGAGTGTCTTGAGGTCTGTGGCGGACCAGATGATCTGAAGCATCTTGAAGAAACTATGAGGATCATCACGGTTCCAAGTACCGGGGAGAAAAGTTGACTCTTCAGGGACATGCTTCTCGAAAGCTCCGAATGCTGCGCTTGGAATGCCGTCGAGATAAGCAGCTGCGGATTCCTTTGAGACGGGTTGGGCATAAGTACCTGCAGCTCGATAGCGCGGGACAAGGGGAAGAAGGAGAGAATTCTCGAGCAGAACGACAAGGGTAGATACCTTTTTCGCAAACTGGAGATCCATACCGTAGGTAACACCGATATGGACGTGAAGTCCACAAGACTGATCTGCGGAAATGTCAATACCTAAGTTCCTCAAAGTCTTGAAGGCAGTCTTCATAGTCAGAAGACCAGAATCCAACTCACCCACCTTGAAAACAGGGGTACACATCTCAACACCAGGCCAAAGCCGCTCCTGGTTAATCCTGTTTCTAAGAAAGAGATGTTCCTGCTTGAATAGGAAACACTCGGTCAAAAGACCGGGGTTAATGTAACCTGTACCTTTGATGACCTTGTTCTTAGGGAGTTCAAAGCACACGGTACAGTGTTCGTCGTTGGCATGGCTGCAATCTACGGCGGTGGGCAGGGAGGTGCGTTCTCCGAAGATCTTAGCTATGTGGTAGCGTGCTGCTGCTGCGGGGGATGCTGTTGATGAGAGGTAGTGTTGGGGAACGGGAGTCATGAACTCGAGTTCAGCTCCGAAGGTGATGTTTTCCCATTTGGGAGACATGTTGCTGACTTACCTTGTGAGGTCTGTAGGTTAGTTGTGTGGAGTTGGTATAGCAATGTCTCGATTGAGAAGAGATGTTATCCAGCAGGATGATGAGCTGGGAGAATTCGAGGCATATGGACAAATATTTATACACATATTTGGTGATGTTCTTTGGTGTTCTTGACTATCTTGTTCCATCTTTGTTTCTAGTTATTCTTCTGCTCAAATTCCTCTTGTTGAAGAACATGCTGTATAGACAGCGTTCAGACTCATACAGCTCCGAACAACAAGACAGAACAAAGCCATAGTTGAACACGTCTACCAACATACCATACCCTAGAACAACTCCTCCTTTCAACTGAACAAAAGACCCTTATACCAATTCATCTCAACTTTACCCAACTATCGATTGATCAACAACACCAAGACCAGACTAGATACCCTTGTTCAACGCGCAGCAACCACAAATCACATGTTTCCCAGCACCAGGGAACCGACCCCGGATCTTCACTCGCAATGAAGATCATCACGATCCTGGAAATATTTTACACAATGGAAATAACAACGAGTCATTGCATACCCTGAGACATCAACTTTATTTTGCGCGTCTCTCTTAGCTTCAGGTCAATCCTTTATCTGACACCTCGTCAGTTCCTCCCCTAGCTGCAAATCCCTTTCAATAGTCTTCGTTAAGCACCTACTCAAACAAGATGATCGTCTTCAGCCGATGTCAAAGCGTGGGCTAAAAGCGGAAAGAATGCGCGGATCATTGACTAACGGAAATCTCCTCGCGGATCGTAAACTAAATAACTCTAGCAAAAAACGAGTATTTCCGCAGACGTGGTTTCCGTTCAGCGGCTGGATGATCATTCAGCTCTTGTGAAAACTTTAAATAAAATACAGAGTTTGAGCGTTGGGAGTTCCCCTGAGCGATTCATTTCCATTCCTTCCAGGTAACTGTTTTTGTCGATCTACGCCACAAAGATTTTAATCAAATGCCATGCAACCAGCACACGAAACAGCGAGGCTGTCTGTGTGAGACATTGTTGCTTCTTTAAAGGGTCTCGAATCATGGCTCGCATAACACGGGATGGAGAAATGAGACACTCAAGGATTTGGCTGCTCATTTACCCTACGTAACATCGATCCCTGCACTGAAGACCGTCCCAATATTACGGCACTGAAGATGAGAAAGTGGATTTTACTACAGCGGGGACAAGTGCCGGTGCCGGGGTAATCTCGATCCTAGTTTAATATGGAGGATTTGGAATAGTGGTTATTTGATATAGCATATGGACAACGCCTTGTGGCAATTCTTCAATCGGTCATTACCGGTGAACATTCCTCTCTACTCACGATCACAGAATTGTTCGAAAATCCTTCTTGATCGTCAGGGATAACAACTCATCCTCTTGTCAAGTTGTCACCATCCCTCACAACTTATCCATCCCATTTGTTTCTTCCCAAAAGCCACAATCCCATCACCTGAAGACTCAGTCCTCGTCCTCCCGCTCAGAAATATCCACCTAACCAGATCTACACCACGATCGCCGTTAACATCCCCACATAGTCCAAACCTTATAGCATCTCTCCAGCCCTATTCGTAGGATGCACTTATGGGAACCTGACTCGCCCATATGATTTGACAGCGTTCCGATTTGTTGAAGGTCTTAGGCTCAATTCTATTCCGCGGCCAGGTACGTGGTGCAGCCGTTGTGATGCATTACGTAGCGGTCAGGACCAGGATACATGCTGGCGAGTTAGTTTACATGGATGGAATTCTCGGATGCTAGTCCGTTACGAGAATACAACAGCACTAGAAAGGCTTGTTCAAAAGAGCTGCACCTCCCGTTCATCATGTCCTATTCTACCTCTACTCATCAAGTCACTCCTTCAAAATGTCGACCAAACCAGCCAAGTTGGGCTTCGGATCAGGCCTAGATGGCATATCCCAGATGACCATAACAGTCGTCCTGGTCTTCCTTTCAATATCAGTTTACAACGTCATCGAACTAACATTCATCATCTTTGGAACCTTTAAACGTCACTCCGGTCTATACTTCTGGTCTTTTCTGATTGCAACATGGGGAATCTTTGTCTACTGCGGTGGTTTCCTGATCAAATACTATGCGTCTGATGCAGTCGGCTATGTAGCCGCTACTTTCATCTCGTTTGGTTGGGTCGCTATGGTGTCTGGTCAAAGTCTCGTGCTATGGTCAAGACTACATCTTGTACTCAGGAACAGGTTTAGACTACGGTGTGTGCTGTACATGATTATTGTCAATGGCGTTCTCATGCATGGTACCGTTATACCCATGATCTACGGCTCTTTCTCCGAAAACACAGCTATGTGGAAGAAACCTTACGGCATCATGGAAAAGATCCAAGTTTCAATCTTCTTCGTCCAAGAAATTATCATCTCAGGATTCTACATCAGCGAAACAGTCAAACTCATGCGTCTGGAACGAACAATGGGCAACAAACGCGGCAGTCGACGCCTAATGAACCATCTCATCTACGTCAACATCCTCATCATTCTTCTCGACGTTACAATTCTGGGACTGGAATACGCCGATCAATATCAGTATCAAACTTCCTACAAAGCTTTTGTTTATAGCACGAAACTCAAGCTTGAATTCACGATCCTGAATCGTCTTGTTGAAATGACGACGGGTAACAAGGATGCTAGTTCAGGACCGAGGAGTAATACCGCTGGTACATCGACGGGGAGAACGGGTATTGCACTGGACAACTTCATCAGCAATAACAGCAATAAGCCGCCGGGGGATGTATCGTATAGAGCATATGTCCATAATGGCGAGGAAGGAGAAGCACAGCGTGCGCCGAGGGATGACGAGGTTGTCATGACCACCGAGGTCATTATTCGACGGGAGGATAGGGACGATGATGGGATGAGTATAGGAGCCAGGTCATCTGCTCAATCTACTATGGGGGGGACTTCCAAGAATCATCATTATGAGCACGAGGAGAATTTGTCCAAGACTTCGTCAGAGGTTAATCTGGCGACGCGTGGCTTCTAGGGATTATCATTCGGGGGGACAGTAATTATTATACCCAGTGTTATACTACACTTACATATTTCCTTATCAAGTATATACAAATCATCATTTGAATGGTAGTAACTTAAATCTCGATATACTCAAGGTTCCTCTTCATCACGAACTCTACCCTTGAAACCTCAGGTATTCAAGGTTCATCCAGAGTTGGCAGTATAAATTGCACACCTTGTCCCACCAAACCCTTCTTTTCTTCCTTTCCTCTCCGTACGACTTTCGTGCGTTCCTTCCAGATGTAGTATACTTTCCAATTTTTTGAACCCGACCTATGATGAACACGGCATAGAGAGTTTCAGAGAGCTTCTGAAAAGAATACTTGATGAGTGAACTGAGGTCTTACCTTTCATTGGTATATTTCACCATAGCATCCTGCACAACTCTCTCTTCTTCCCCCTCGACCTGCACCACAATCTTTCCCAAACTCTCATACCCCAGCGATAAATACAACAACTTCCCCATTGGTGTAGCGCACAATGTCAAATGTCGATTAGTGTTGACAGCTTGTTGTATTCCCCATTTGCAGATCATAGTTCCTGCACCGCGGCGTCGAAAATCGGGATGGGTGTATAGGGCCCAGAGAGGAACTTGTCCTCTGCCGATGGGAATAAAGTAGCGCTTAAATTCGCTCCGAAGGGTGCAGGTGTAAGCTTCCATGTGTTTGGGGTTTGCATCGCGTCGCTCGTTTATTCCATGACCTTAATCGTTAGTTTTGTTTCTTGAAGGACGACGGGACGTACCACTGGGAGCAAAGTCACTGGTGACGATAAGATCCCAGACTCCAACTGCTACAGGCTGTTGAAAAAGTTCCCCATTATCCTCCACGGGCGCTGTGACTATCATCACATAAAACTTGTCTGGCCGCTCAAAGTACTCTGCGTATTCTTCTTTGGTCCATTCCCAGAAATCCTCGGGATGCTTATCGCGGTAGGGAAACCTGTAGTCCGTACCCGGATCATCGGGGAGACTGTTTGTAACGATCCAGGTTATGTCGTCCAGATCGTCTATTGTTGCCCGACGGAGGGTGAGAGGCTCATTCGAGACGACCTTTGCTGAAGGAGTAAGAGGTCCGCCGCCCATGATGAAGCTAGTTGAGACAGTCGTTATTTTGTCTTCGGTTGGTCGGCTTGTATGGAGTTAATAGCGATTCAAGGCATTCTTATATCTTTAATTGAGCAGTCGGGTCAATTCATCACTCGGTCCCGAGATCGAAGCGACAGCATGCCGATGACGTGATAAGTCGTTTATTCCTTATCAATCGCATCTAACTGGCTTCCTTCGAGTTTGACGTGCCTCTCTTGTGCATAAGGCTGAAGTCATGATGCAGATCGACAAGGTTGTTGTATCAATTAGGCTATCAATTAAGCTTCCTAGGAAGGGTCAGCCAAACTGTACGTACAATCTGCGATCCTCTCATTTATCAATTGTCAAGTTCCAAAAAACAACCCCGTATGTATTCTCACAATGGTCCTGTCATGGCGACCATTGCTTGCGTCTAGTAGAGCCTTCATCTTGCCGTCGAGATGGCGTAACCATGAGTTGCGACCTTGGATCCGGCACCTTGTCTGCTTAACGTAGAGCTTCTCTTCCTTCTGGGGCCTTATAGCGTCTCGGTCACAGACCACGGAGATGGACTCGGTACTTCCACCAGTGTGGATGAACAGTGGCATGTTTGCCAAATTTGCGTCAAAGATTGGATACCTCGGTCTGGAGGGCAAGATATCGAGGTCTGTTGCTATCAGTGTACAGCAATGCGAGCTCTGCGACCAACCCCAGCTACCAAGAAATCCGCTGAAGTACAGGACCACCTGACGCTGGGACTTGGAGTAGGTAATCGAGGTATCACTTGATGCTCTCACACCTTCGTATTCTGCAAGATTGTAACTCATCGTTCTTTGTTCCCTGATCGAATGTTGACCCCTATCCCAGTACCGTACTGTCTTGAGATGCAGATTCTCAAAAGCGCACTTGACTGCTATCTCAGTACAAGCCTAGCATCGAGTGGCAGTTTTGGCCAGTTTCTTGCAGCACGTAGGCATTGTCTGAAGTCGAGCAATTGATCACCCAGGGCTTCACCAAAGAGCGACGGCACAAGCCCATCCACCAAGAGATATAGGATCAAGGGAAAAGAGTTAATTACTCACAGAATGGGGTTTTTGATGGCTCTTGTCATATCGCACAGTAGTATCCTGTTGGGGAAGCAGAAGAAGCATAGGGGATGAAAGTGCGAAAAGGAGGAGAGAGCTCCGAGGCTCTCACGTTTTCTGGACTCGAGTTGGCAAGCCTTTTCCTTTCCCTTTTCAGCAAATGGCTGTACTCCTTATTGTGACAAGCTACCTGGGCACCGGTCGAGCTTTCTGTGATAGCTGGTGTCTTGCATCTGGCAGGTCTGCTCATGTTGCAGCCTAATTTGACCCCGGAGCTTCACCACAACAGAAGGAAAAGCGACGACTGAATATATCATTCGTCATCCTTCTGCCTAAAGATCTCAAGGCAGGCAATGGTATTTAACCTAAGATAATTAAACACTCGTCAAATAAAGGGAGTCAGTGATGATGTACAACAGAGCGTTGAACCTCTCAAGGTATGTGCATTCCAATGTTGAGAACAAAATTCTGAGACCCCTTATTTCTTATCATGTGAGAATTGATATCTCTTTTCTTGTAGCTTTTGGGGTCGTGGTGAGCCAGAACTCTCTCTTTTCTTGCAATAATGTCTGCCATGCGGAATACTGGTTACCCTGTAGATTTCGCTGTCATCGCGATAGTGTCACTGGCACCCTGGAAACACCTGCCTAACAACTCCGGATGGCCCAACTGGTAAGGCGACGAGATGCAAATAAATGATCTTGAATCCCTTTTGTATTCCATAAAATCTGTCACTTGCTATCCATAGGGAGATACAGCTACTACGTCTGGTAGAACGACAAGTTGATGGTTCGGAAATATGCCTCTTTAAGCCATATCATCATCCTTCAACTTATCCTTGGCCCTCTCATTCTCCATCGCCTGAGCCATAACAGCATTAGGATCCTTATCACCAACATCCAACACCTCAAAGTGACCAGTCTCAGTAGCATCACCAGTTCTGTAACCACTGTGAGCACCAAAGACGTACCACACGTAGCAAGTGATAGAAGCAGCAGCGCCAAGGAATCCGAAAACTGTCCAGTTACCCATAGAGTACATGGGCGATGTGCTGGCGGGGAATAGGAAAGGAGCTGTGATGCCTCCGGTGTTGGAGATGGCGATCATTCCTCCTGTTGCGAGAGCGGTGGCTGTTGAACCTCGGACGGTGGCAGTACGGTGCTGTGAGTTGTTAGTATTGTATCAATGAGGACAGGGAGGAGGAACTTACAGCAACGAAAGGCAGGACAGCAGCGTTGGTACAAGCGATAAGACAAACGGCGAAATACCTCACACCCCAATGTCTAACCAGCGCAAGAAGCAAATATCCAATACCAACAAAAGTCAATCCTCCAAGAACATGCTTCGAACGTTCCTTGGTCTTATCACTATGCAAGCAGTTACCCACAATGATGAAAACAGCAAAGACATTAGGAGGAACAGTCATCAACTGCGCATGAGCACCCTCAAAACCAAGCGATGCAACGATAGTAGGCGCGAAATATCCAAAGGCGTTGAGTGAGTTGGCCATGAAAAAGTAGGCGATAGCGAAGAGCCAGAAGAAGTAGTCGGAGACGGTTTCTTTGGCGACTTTGCTGTCCCAGTGTTTGTCGTTCATGGAGGGTGCGTAGGGGCCGAGACGTTTGACGGCAAAGGCACGTTCTTCGGGGGAGAGCCAGGAGACGGTTTGGGGGTCTATGATGTGTGAGTAGGAGGTTATGTTGTGGATTGTGGGACTTACAGTCGGGGAGGAAGAACCAGACACACATTCCTACGATGACAGCGGGAATACCCTCGAGTACAAAGAGCCTGTTCATGTTAGAGTTGTAATTGATCTGGGTAGAGGGACTTACCATTGCCATCCGGATAGACCAGCTTTTCCGTTGAGATAAGAAATACCTGTGGCTAGAATGCCACCAAAGGCACCCGCAACAGCAACACTAGAAGCAAAGATAGCCATCCTCGTAGCTCTCTCTTCAGGTTTATACCAAAAGCAGAGGTACATCATGATACTGCAACAGTTAGCCACATCTCCTCCCAATACCTCACACTCATCACTCACCCGGGAAAGAAACCAGCCTCAGCGAGACCCAAGAAAATCCTCACAATCAACAACCCCGCATAAGTCGAAACAGCAGCCGTACAAATAGTAACAATTCCCCAAGAAACCATAATCCTAGCAATCCATTTACTAGGCGAAAAGTACTTGAGAAGAATGTTACTCGGGAATTCCATTAGGACGTATGGCACGAAGAATAGGGCTACTGCGATGTTGTATCGTTGGCCTGTGAGGTTGAGTTGGGTGACGATGTTGTGTTCTGGTGTGTCGTTGTTCAATGTGCGGGCATTACCCAGGTTGACTCTGTCGAGGTAGTCTTGACATCCATGTTAGATGATGCTGTGAGGTGAGAGGTGAGGACTTACTGAGGAGGTAGGTTATACAGACCCATGGCATGATTCTAAGATCTTGCTTTCGAACGATTCTCTTTTCCATTTCTTTATCGTTCAGATCAACCGTCTCTAGAGCGGGGACGTCTAGAGACGGTTTCGGAGACATGAACTTATTCCAGTTGAACATGGCGATATACGGTCAACCCAGTTGCTTGAACATCAATGAACAGGTTGGAGGACAGCAGTCTATTTAAATACACATCATTGCTACACCTGCAGCTACTGTACTTCCTTACATCGGCCTCTCTTATCACATACACATGGAATTTTAAGTTCAACAGGGATTGTATCCCTCGCGATAACGGCACTTGGAAACGCCCGCACAATCATTACCCCAGATTTGTTCATCTCAAAACAGTAACGAACTGCATCTCACTTACATGTCCAGAATATCCACCCAGATAACGGTGAACGGACGGTACCAAATCGGCAAAAATGCCCGAAGGTAACTACTCCAGATCTGGTGTTTTACGTGTCGTCTTGACTCACGTTGTCTGTCAACTCGGTTAAGAACCGAACTAAATAATGCAGCCGATTCGTATATCTTATCTGTATTCATCCAGGATTCAGTCACGGGTCGAGTTTAGTTGGTTTCACGCCGGGAATATTGATTCAATACTGCTGTAGTTGTTCAAGCGCCGAGATAATTGAGAGAACTTTCTCCGCGGCCGATCTCGGGATGAAGATTTTCATGGTGCGATTTTTATGCGGCTTTTGTTCTCATCTTGATAGAGGCGATGATAAGAACAAGATAAGATTCACTCTATTTGTTTAATTAATTGTCATTTCTGTTCTGGAATTAAAAGGGATTAAGATGGATGCGGATAAATATTTTACATATATCCCTCTTCTTGGTGACAATGCTCTCGAGGTGTTTGAGGAATTACCCGCCAAGACATTCAAGTAACCCAGGTGCTTATATGCATTCAGATCAGCATTCTATTTTGACGCCCTAAGCTTCAGAGGACATTTCTTTTGTTATCAAGTCACTGCGGGTTGATATTGTACATATATCCCCTCTCAGTGACGATGCCCAGCCCGAATGTTCAAGTATAACCGAGGACCTTTTCAACAAAGATCATCTCTATTGAGCTTATTGGCTGCTCATTCTCAAAGGATCTGATGTCTCTCAACTAACCTGATGCATAAGTGAGATATGATCAACCCGTCAATAAACACCAATTACTCCTCATTCAACTTACTCCTCAAATCTTACACCTTCCATAGCTGGCTGGCTGCTCATGTAAGGCCAGATATCGATATCATCGCAAAAGACCTCTCATTGTCATTGTGTCCAAGAAAAAATGTCTCCATTTCGTCAGACTAACATTAAACATGGATCACCCATTGATCAAGCCGGCCCCTCCGAATTCTTACACTCATGACTAGTTACACCAAATTTTCACCTCAAAAAATATCATCAAGAATAAAAGTAAAATATTCAGGGTTATCACAATGGCGACCCTCACTTCTCTACCCCCAGAAATCCTTCTGCAAATCATAGATTCCTGCATAACTAGCCACGCCCTATCCTCACTAGCCCAAGCCTCCCCAGCACTGTCAATCTTTGTTACACCACTGCTTTACAAGCGTCAACTCGACAATGATGATCATCACGTAACTTTCCACGCAGCAAAACACGGAAACCTAAATGCTTTAAGAAACTGTCACAAGTACTTGACGCTTAATGTGTACAAGTGCAGTAAAGGAAATTACGATACTGGATCTTTTGGTGCTGAGAAACAGAGACGGAATGGATGGTTCTGGACGCCCCTTCATGAAGCTGTCAAAAGTGGAAATTTCGAGATTGTGAAATGGATGATTGATCATGGCGTTGATATAAACGCTGCTTCATTAAAATTCCATGATGGGATGGGAATTACAGAGGGGAGATATCATATCGATTTCGGCGACAGGTTGAGCTTTCACATGTTACCGCTGGTAACTTTCTCACCACTCATAACATCGATATACCACCATCATCACGATATTACAAAACTTCTTTTGGAGAGAGGCGCTTCGATACATATCAACGATGTCCGCAAATTACAACCCTGCGGGACTACAGCGCTTCACGTGGCGGTAATAAATGCGAATGTCAAGGCAATCAGAATGCTTGTTGAGGGAGGGCATGCAGGACCGAATGATTTGGATGCCGCTGGTTTTCCACCGCTGGTATGGGCTGCTCTCAACGTGTGCAATGACCCGCGCGTTCGTGAGTCGATGAAAGTCCTTGTTGAGCTGGGAGCGGATCTAAATCATGTCATGCCGTGCGATCCATGGTTAGGATCGAATCACAATATGGTGACTTTTCTCACAAAGAGAGGAAAACCAGATGCTGCGCAGGAACTCATCAACTTGGGTGCACTAGCATGAATAAACCATCACTATCAGATTAATCTAACCCTCGCGCTCCTTGGACCCAACAGTTGATCTAGAAGATGAACTTCTCAAAACTTTTCCTCCTTCAGGTCCAGATTCGGGAGTATCATTTGCACTACTCTCTTTAGCCAAAGGTGAAGAAAAGTCAGGCGTGCCAGAACGTGAATCGTAACCAGGTCGTTTCGGCTTGGAACTCGTAGACAATCTCTTCCGTCCCTTTGAGATCGAACCACTGCTGGATCGTCGGATACCCTCTTCTTCAACATTGGGAGTAGGACTTCTGGTTGAGCTCGTGGACGCGCGACGGACACTACTACCCCGACGTCTACGTTCTCGTTCAACAGAAACATGGCGCGGAGGAGCCTTTTCTTCGTGTCGGCGAGGTTGTCGGCCAGGGAACCACCAAGTCCAGGGATATTGCGCTCGCACAAGCTGATAATCCCGTTCCTTGACTTTCTGTCTCAACAACGCACGACGTTCATTCTCCTTCTCCCAATACTCCGTCCTGTACAATTCCCAATTCTCTCTAAACGTAGCAGAAAAAGGTTTGGCCAGAAGAAGCAGCTTGACGTAATCACCACCAGGCGCCAGATCCTCCTCGTGACCGCCTTTCTCCTCATCTTCGTGGGGCAGCACCAGCGTGGGATGGTTGTCGCTCGTGATCTGGAGTTCCTTCTCCACCTCGCGCATAAGGCTCGGCTCGACGTACCGGTAGGATGAACTAGCCGTGTGGGAGAATAACCCGTACGTCAAAAAGAATCCGATTGTAGAGAGAGCTTCGGCCCACCACGTCCGTCGTATTATAATCAGTTTACAGTTGAAGCCGCGCAGTCCTCTGTTCGAAATGACAAACCAGCGTCGCGGCCAACGAATGCCGCGCTCCCAGATTCCAGTTGCCCATACGAGAATCGCAGTAATGATACCGCCCATGAAGCATACTTTTTCAGCACCTTCCACAGCCCAGTAGATAGAACCTCCAACACCTCTCCCGTCTTCACGCGGTGCTAGGAAGAGAGCATATCCAAAACCAGCGATCCACAGAGACAGGAGAGTAAGGAAGAAGGTATGGTGTCGTTTTCTTGCTCGGAGTTCGAGGAATTGCGCGCGGAGGGAAGCTTCGAGGATCAACAGGTTGAGATAGATCATGGACGGTGAACTAGGAGTGTGATGAAGAGGATCGCCCTGCTTTGCGGTCGTAGGCAGGATTGGACTCGCGCCGGCGACATCTTTGGCGCCTTGCGTTGGAGCAGAAGCGCCTTTGACGATGGAATCGACATCGTCGGACATTTCGATATGAATGGGGGCTGAGGGGCAGCCTGCAGCCTGTCAAGGAGATCTCGAGGCCATGCACTACTATCAAGGGATGGTGTATGTAGTTGGGCGTCCAAAGTTCTAGTGCCCAGTTGAAGCGCAAAAAGGAGTCAGTTGGAATGTTAGCGTTGAACGTGGTCAGAACGTGTGATCGGATGTGATGCTGGGGAGTGGTTCGGTTTGCTTGTGCTTGACCGGGCCCGCTCCAGGTGGTCAATCGTCATCACAAGCCAAAAATTAGAGAAAGGTCCATCCCCTGTAGTGGAGAGTTGAGAGAGCTTCAGTCGGCATTCGGTTCGTTCTTCAGCGGTCCAAGCGCCAATTGTAGTGGGTTTCCCCAACACGTTTGACACAACGATGATGGGGCAGAAGTTACATAAACCGATATATTCCGGAGCATTTCTTTGTATCATATGGGGATCATTTCCTTGGAACAATTCTCTCATTACCTATCACTGTCCCTATCATCTTTACGTCTTTTGTTCTCTACTCAGCCTCTTTTTTTGACAGTTCCTCCGCAATCTTACTACCTCGCGGACTTTGCCACGGATTTCATCTCACCAAATTCCCCCGATCCCGTGCAAAACCCGATAACTACTGCCTTAACTCCGGACTCAGCCCTGCAAAAGAGGCGTCATCAATTTTAAACTGTTTTTTTCATGCGAACGATATAACCCCCTCTAGTCCCCCCGCGGAATGCTTAGGCTTCAACCTTCTTATGCGGTACTACCTTTATCGCGACTTTCTAAAATTGCCACTTGTTCAAGAATAAGAACTATGAGTACAGACGGGACCGTCAGTCCTAATGCGCCTCCAGAGGTTAAGCATCAGGCGGAATTGAAGCCTTCGCATGCTTTCTTGTTTCCATTGGGTTATAAAGATGCCGCGTACCAATGGGTAAGACATACAGCGCTTGCGCAGTGACAAAACTAACGGTTCGTTTAGTGGGCGAGTCTTGCCCCTCAAGCCGTTGAGCGCAATCTTCTCAGTCTCATGCCTCATATTCGAGAAGCGAACGACAGCATTTCAAACATCGATACGCCCGAACGTCCAGACCCATTCGGTACGAGAGTGTGGCGACGAACAATGGTTCAGCTCTCTGGCAAAAACCGCGCTTTGAACGAAGTTACCGTCGAACGAGTTGGCGAAAAGACTGAGGATGCTTTGGTTATGATTCATGGATATGGAGCTGGTCTTGGTTTCTTCTACAAGAACTTTGAGCCTATTTCTCGCATGCGAGGACTTAAGCTCTATGCGCTGGATATGCTAGGCTGTGGAAATTCTTCACGCCCTGCTTTCAAGATCCATGCGAAGAAGAAGGAGGATCAAGTTCTTGAGGCGGAGAGTTGGTTCGTCGATGCGCTGGAAGAGTGGCGAAAGGAGAGAAAGCTGGATCAGTTTACTCTTCTTGGCCACTCCCTTGGTGGTTATCTCGCAGTGTCATACGCCATCAAGTATCCAGGCCGTCTCAAGAAGCTCATTCTTGCTTCACCAGTCGGTATTCCCGCTGATCCCTACGCCGTCAACGCCGACATGCCCGAACCAAACACATCCACGATCCAAGCCGAGATGATGCAAGACCAACAAAGCACAACCGACAAAACCGGAACTCTATCCAAACACAAACCCGCTTCCAACGTCCTCCGAAGACCTCTGCCGGGCTGGTTCGTCTGGCTGTGGGATCAAAACATCTCCCCCTTCAGCATCGTCCGAATGAGCGGACCCCTCGGTCCACGATTCGTTTCAGGCTGGAGTTTCCGCCGTTTCAACCATCTCCCACCCGCCGAATCGCAAGCTTTACACGACTACTCCTTCTCCATCTTTAAGCAAAAAGGCAGTGGCGAGTATGCTCTAGCCTATATCCTGGCCCCTGGAGCCTACGCCCGACGCCCCGTGATCAACCGTATCCAAGAAGTCGGTCGTCAAACAATCACCCAAGAAGACGGCACGAAACTGAAAGAGATGGGTATTCCCGTAGTCTTCATGTACGGAGAAAACGACTGGATGGACGTAGCTGGCGGTATCTCTTCCGAGGAGAAACTCAACGCCGCCAAGCAAAAAGCTCTCGAGAACGCAACAGAGGAAGAAAGAAAGCGAGAAAACGGTAGCGCAAAGGTACTTCTGGTTCCCAAGGCCGGCCACCATCTCTACCTCGACAACCCAGAAGTGTTCAACGACATGATCACCAAAGAGCTTGAAGAGACGAGAAGATCTGAGAAGAGATTAAAATAGACGGATATGTTTTATGAGTGAAAGAGATATGGAAGATACATAGGGTTGGCGTTTGATGGGCTGTGAATATTTATTTCACTGATATGATCCGAGATATAGAGGATCTTATCGACATTTGGAAAGGCGTTGTTTTTATTATTTGATTCGATTAGATTTGCATATACCTATTTACCGCCTGCTTGGCATGGCGCTTTCATAGTAGATTGTACAACAAAGATACTCCATTCAGATTCATTTTCAATGTTCAGTCGACACACCCGATCAGCATGTCAGATGTTCATCTTGGCATGGTACAGGGATAAAATGAATCAGTCATGTATTCTAATTTCTAATCTACATATGCTACCCACCAGTACGCCATGCATGAAAACAACGCTTATAAGTTGATCAAGTCGACCTCTGAGAAATCAGGAGGCGCTCTGCCATAAACCACACGTACTTTACTGTCGAGAGCTGTACCCTCGTTACTGATCCAGATGTGATCACTGTATGCCTGAGTGCGACGAATTTCATCATCGCTGATACCAAGATCGTCCCTGGGGATCCAAACTGTAGGACGTCGTGCCCGAAGAGCCTCGTGCTGGAATGCATGCCTAGTGAGAGCATCTCGTTCCTCGGGCGTGAGATCCTCGATTTCATCATGGAAACCTCCAAACAGTGCTTCTCCTATCGCGCGCTGAGCTTCGATATCCTTTCGTCGGTGTTTCTCTCGGTACAGTGACGCTCTCTTGTTCTTGTCTGATGCCTTATTCACAACACCAATCTTGCGCAGTTGCTGACCACCCCCCTTTGCCCATGTGCCAACTTTATTCATGGGTCGACGCACAGAGCCAAATCTTCGCATTTCGATGGCATTACCATTTTCTCCATTCTTCTCTGGCTGTTTGATGTCGTCCTCCTCTTCCTCTTGTAGCTCGTCATTGTCAATGAGACCAAGACGTTGATCCTGTGCTCTTTGGAAGGCTTGATCACGCAATACTGCCTCGTCTTCGAATGTTATCGGCAGGTAACGGAACAGTGGCCCGAATGCATAGTTCAGCAGCACTTGGTAAAGACCCGTGAGGAGGAAGACAACAATCATGACAGCACCATGAGCTGTACACTCGTTCGTGCCATCCGGAGCCTCGGCAATGAAGAACAAACCTGCCATGCAAAGCTCCATAAAGTAGATACCAGTAAACGTCTGATTGATAGCTCTGGGGTACAAAACACCACCGGTATCATGCTCGAATCGGTTTACGTAGAGCATGACGTATCTCTGAGCCATCCATAACAAACCGAAAGTGATAATTGCGAATATGGAAATGAGTGGCGCGATAACGCAGTATACCAGTCCGATGCAGGCGAAGTTGGTGTAGATAGGGAACAATCGACCCCAGGTGACCTGGTTGAGTTTGGTGTTTCGGGACCACTTGTTACGTGCAGTACTATCGAGCATCTTGGCAATGACATACCACATGACCAAAGCTCCAATTTGTGCGAGCGTGGCAGAGCTCGTAGACAGTGCCTGTAGAATCATGTAAGAGAAGAAATAGTTTGCGGCAGTCGGGAGATTCTTTGCAAGAAGATCCAGAACCTTTTCAACTGTATTGAGTTCCTTGAAGTTGTTCACGAGGGCATCAATGGAGGCCGCGAAGAACGACGCAATGGAAACAATCAAGAAGACTTGAATGAACAAGAAGACAAAGTAGTAGCGCTGCACAAATTCAGTCTTTTGGGAGCCTGTTTTGACACCCTTGAAATCGGCAAAGAAGCCCAGGATGACGGGGACCAAGAACAATAGAAGAGCGAGCACGATGGTAGGCAAGACACCTGCTATGGACTTGGCGATCTTGTGTACAGTCGGGTCGTCCTTGAGGAAAGATAACCATTCGTTGTTTCGAATCAAATTATCAAGTTGACTCAGCGCGGCTGTCCAAGCAACGGGGATAGCCCAGAGGAAAAGCATAGCAACAACGGCTGCAAAGACTATTCCTGATCGAAGCCACTCCTGCCACCAGCTGAAGGCCATGTTGTCCCAATTGACATCTTTAGGTGAGATTTCGTTCATTCTCGGAGCCATCTGCTGGGGTATATGGTGGATAACGCTCTGGCAAGCCATGTGAGCGGCGACTTGGTGGTTGAATTGGATGAAAGCAGAGTTCATGAGTGGGTAGCGCTCGGGATGGCTCTGGTCCTCCTCAATCTCCACATTCAATCGAGCCAGCTGTTCACGGCACCAGTAGATTGTGTCGACCTTCTTCGTAACTAGAGGGATAGGGAATAGCCATTTCTTTCCGAACAAGGGGAGGCGATGGGTTGGGCGATCCTTCTTCTTAAGATATTTCTCCCATTCCGCAGGCTCAGCATCTTCCTTGTAGTCGGGGTTGAATGCTGTGGCATATTCGATCGGACCCTCCTCTATTTCGGGGCTGACGAAGGGTAGCGCATACTTGATTCTCTGCCACAAAGGCTTACTTTGTGCGTCCTTGCGCTCTCGGTAAGCTGCTGCGACATCTCCCTGCGGGACAGGAGAAGCATAAGCACCAGGGGGAGGCTTCCAAAATTCCCACCACTTCGAGTCTTCTTTGACGTAGATCTCATCGATGTTGCCGATTTTTCGAACTGTGTTTCCTGGTTTATGCATAGCAGCGGTGCTTTCCCCTGAGTGTCTATCCGTGTTACGTGACTGGTTCAGCACTCGAAGAGTGTCCGACGGCGAATTAAGCTCATCTTCGTCTGTAGAAGGCCGAATACGATACCTGTCAGAGCCGCGAGACGGCGCGCGCTTCTCGTCCTGCTGCAAACCCATAAAGCCGTTGGTTGTTTCGAGAGTATTATCCACATTTTTCTCGGCTTTGGAGACAACGCCCAAGATGCCTTGGCCGACCTTGGAGAAAGGGTCCAGTACGTTGAATCCCTTTGACTTCTCCTTGTCAGTGTGGTGCCCCTCTACCTGGTCCATGTCGTGCTCTGATTCGCGAACACCTTGGTCAACCGAATGAGGAACTTCGTGCTTATCGCCGGCCGCTTGGCCTCCGGCACTATTTGCCATTCGTTGAGCTTCGGCATCTAGTTGAGCATCTCTTTCAGCTCTTTCTTTCTTGGTGACCGCCTTGAGCTTTCTCTCCTTGCGTTCCTTCTTTTCGGCTGCTTTTGTTTGCTTGAGCTGGGCCTTCTTTGCTGACTTGATGAGGTCGGTCTCGGCAGACTCCAGTTGCTGATGGATATCGTTGCGTTCCTTTACTTTTTCAAGCAGTGGCGATAAATCTCGGTTCAGCCAGATGTTTCGAATTCCTCCAGGGAAAACATCAAACAATCCTGTCAAGGCTTCCTCGCTGAGCCACTTAGCAGGAATGGAGTTTACCAGGACGGTGGTAGCCGAAGCCTTGAGGCGGTGCTCCGCGCTGGTAAGGTAATCTTGGCGAACCTTGACATAGATCTTGAGTTCAATAAAGAAAACCCAGCAAACCCAGATAACGACAAGGATACCCATCAGTAGATGAGCTCCGTATCTGTCGAGATTCTTGTTGCTAACGTTTCCCCATGCGAGTGTGTCCAGACCGGTAGGCCTATCGTTGCTCTGTTCTTCTTCGCGAGTCTTGTCGTCGACGTTGACTTCTTTACCAATACCTCCAACATAGTTGATAGGAATCAGGATTGGCATAACAATGCAGCAAATCGGAATGAAGATGATGAGAAGCGTTTTCAAATAGCGGAGGAAGAAGTAGGCATCAAGACCACACTTGTTGATGATTTCACGGTCATTGTAGTGCCATAATGTCTTGAACATGCCAAAAAGAGTCGTCGGAGGGGAGTCGGTTCGTTCTCGTTCGGGGACAAGGTAGGTTTTCGGTTTGCTGTGAATGTTAGCGATTGACTTTGCAGTTGGAGAACAACATACAAGATACGGGCGAGTTTGTTTCTCAGTAACAGAAATGCAAACACCTGTACTGAAAAGACAATAACGGCTACTACCAAAGAAGTGAAGAAAGTGGCGATGCCAACACCTCGTTCACTAGTCGCAGCACTGGTTGTCTCCGCGGGCGTGTAACCTCCCGAAGATGTCTTTGAAGGGCCATCAGAGGATGTTGCGGCGGGGGTTCCAGTTATGGAAGCGGATATCGCAGAAGATATTAAGGAACTGACGATAGAGCTGGTGATTGATGCTGTATCTGTGGCAGTTTCGGCTGTGCCTGTCCCTGAAGGATCGGCTGAAGACATGTTGGAGTATTATGTTTGCCCCAAAAGGGGGGAATGATATGAAGGCCTATTCTCAAAGAATTATGATGAGAAAACGAACGTAATGTGTTAAGAACAAGTCATGGAGATGATTTTCTTAGGTAGGAAAGAGGATCTAGGTATGGGAGTAATTAACAAAAAAGAAGGTTTGGTTCCAAGATATCGAGGTACTTGCCTATGGGCATTCGTCGCGCGTCATGGTAGGTAACCCCCTGTCAACAAAGGCAGTAGCACTAACCCAACCCACCTAAGAGTGCAGCAGAAACTTGAGCCAAAGGTCCAAGGTGACGAAAATAAGGTACCCAACAAAGGGTTTACGCTCGGCTAAACTATTATGTCGCCGATCAATGACCAGTGAGTCGCTGTGGCACCGCTGTGGCACCATACTAGTTAGGGAAGTTGTTCAAGTGTGATTGGATACGACGTATTTGAAAGGGCAAGTGAAGCGAACAAGGGGACCACTGAAAGGGTGCTCAACCGAGTGGAAAAACTGGATAATCCCAGCATCATCAACACACTGCAGATGGGGTCTAGACCAATGACATCAGTGGCTTGAAACAGTCCCCTGAATGGGTGTTTGACCTTTGTTGGGCGGCTACAGAATCGTTGGCTTTGGTTTCTTTGTTTTTGGCGCCTACAAAGATCAAAGACACTAGAAATAGATGCAGCCGCGCGCTACAAACTAACAAAGCGTATAAAGACGTTATATGTCAAAGACGTTTCTTTTTATGGCTGCATGTTCTGGTCTTGGAGGTAGATCGTGTCTGGGGTTTGGGGATACTCGTTGGTTCCCGAGTATGTACGTTACTCTGTCATGTATCAGATCGATAGGCCAAGAACTGTTCAGGTTACAGTACGAGATGAGATTCAGTGTAACCCTGAGCAAGCTAAATCGCCAAGGATGCCAAAAATGATAGCATAAGAAGCTTATTTAAGGAGCCGCATTATTCTGTCACTTGGGATGCAATTGCTACAGGTATCGTAGTTGAGCAACAGTGTACAGACGAAAAAGAATTCGATTTATTACGTTATCATATCGAAATTAGGTTGTATTCGGTGCAATTAAAAGTTAACCTTTGGGAATGGAGATTAGAATTCCGCGTATTTGGGACAATTTCGCTTCAATATTCGCAACCCCATACGAGAAACTTGGCGTTCATGTCACTGCTTGGCCCCCAGTAATTGTTGGGACTATGGTCATGTTTCTGGAATCATATCCCCTTTTCTTGATTAGCCATAACTTCAGGGTAGTGTTACCAATCAGAGGCGATGTCAACAATGTTGTGATGAGTTGCTCACCCAGTCGTATGGTTACCCTATAACCAAATATCTCAGATCAGGTTAAATGGATAACGACAACAGTCACAATTCGAGAGATGAAAACAGTAATACTTAAAATAAACAATGTGCAATTCTATTCAGATACAAACAAGTTGCATGTTAAAGTAACATCGGCAGATAACTCAAAGATCAAATGTCAAATCAAACTCGGACTTTACTCTAGGAAACATCACCAGCCTCTTTTCCCCCATCCTGCCCGCTACCACCTGTTAGACTCATGTCTGTATAGAACATAAATCAAGTCTTGGTAGGGTCAAGGGTGTGACGGACTACCTCTACAAAGTTGTGACGGTTCATCAAGGGGAAATGATGAAACTTGATGATTCCCTCAACCTGAGAGTACTTTACCCAAATGCAATCGTTCTCAGGTTCCAGGGAAAACACATCAAAAACTTTCATGTACATGTTGAGAGCGTTCTCGATTCTGTCGCGCAGCTGAGGGTCAATCTGATGGCGTCTGAGATACTCAGTCTCAATAGAAAGTCGCCCGACGAACTCTCTAGCATAGAGTCGCGACTTAATGCCCTTCAAATGGAGCCTCGCGATTTTCCAACCTTCATTGTCTCTCTCGCATGAGATATCGACCTTCTGCTTCAGAAGATCTGGAATGACGGTTTCTATACCAGGCGGAAGATCCTGTGCTTTCTTGACGATGCCAACCATAAAACATGGAAGGCAGCTGGTAGGCAGTTTCAATACTGCGTCAAGGACTTCCAGCATCCTCCCACGCTTGTCTTGGGAGAGACTGAGAAGAACGCCCTTGTTGTGACCTCCTGCTGTATCCTTGTCCCAGCAGTTGGAGCAAGAAAGCACAAATCGGCAAGTTGGACATTTATGCTGCTTCTGATGCTCTTCATCATGATCCAGAAGAGCATCAGCACATGAAAGACCGAAGATGTGTCCACAGGGGAGGACATACGCCGCATGGGGAATCTTCTCAATCTTTCGATAATATGGAATCAGGTTAACGTTTGGAACGTCTTCATCCACAGTCATTGGCTCTGTGCAAATTCCGCAAATCGGGTTTACGCGGTTCACAGCTGATGGATCTGCCCGGACGATCTCCATGAGGGAGGGCAGATACGATTCCGGAAAGGAACTCATGTTTGCTGATTTGTTGATAGATGTGATACTTACTTTGAGAAAGTGTGATAAGTAGTGATAAGTAGTGATGAGTAGTGATGAGTAGTGATGAGTAGTGATAAGTAGTGATAAGTAGTGATGAGTAGTGATGAGTAGTGGTGAATAGTGATGAATGGTGAGATTGATTTTGTCGAAAACTCGGTTGAAGGCCAGATACTTATACTAGTCTGACCTTGGATGTTCTCGATATCTACTTGGTTGTTTACGAGGGAGACCTGAATGTTTCTATGAACAGGCCACTGTTAACATATCACAGAGAAACATTAGAGTGTTCCTATGTGACATACAAGTGAGCCCAGTATACTCTATGAACGAGAGGGGCTGTTCCTAGGTCCGTAAGGGTTTTAGGGATCTGTGCACAGCAACAGACCTTAGATATCATGAATACTCAGAACAAAAGCTGCTCAGGCTTATGTATGGCAGTTTCTTCCTTGGCCAGTTCGATACAGCCAGTCTTCGTAGTAGTCCACCAAAGAGTCAAGATAAGCTAAGCCAGTCCCTGCCCTTTGCTCCTCGCCTTGTATTCTGAACTCGATAATTGGATGAGCATGGTGTACCCGAGCGAACAGAACACTGCTTACCCAGTATAGATGAAAGGAAGTGGTGACATGGCCTTCAAGAATATGTATACAGCGTAGTGTTCTTACTGGTTTGTCCCATAGGACTGGCCGACTGTAGATCCGACGACGATTAAGACCCTTACTGTTTAGCCTGGAAGTAGTTGAGGAGGATGGATTGTTCTTGAGACTCCTTATCCCAGTCCTTGACATCGATGCAAGCGACAGAACAGCATTCTTCTACTATCTTCAGCGGAGGCATCAAAGAGAGTCAGTTACTAGGGAACAACAGAACTGTTCTCCAAGACAAAGGGGCATTGAAATAAAGTAGCACAAGTGCTGGTCTAAGCCAACATAAAGTGATCAAGTTATTTCGTCTCTTATGCTTACAGTGGCGGCTAAATCTTCTGATACCCTGGCGAAAGCTTCGCCATCGGTATTGATAACATCTCGACGCTCCACCCCAGAAAGAACTCTTCGAAGTGGCTTCAAATCAGCCACATAGTTCCTCAGAACATCTGATTCGGCACCCTTCTAAGGCATATCTGCATCTATCTGGAATCTCAACCACGTAATGGCACTCTTCGACATCCGTAGCGGCAGCCCTAGAGAGCCCCCCTCTTTACCATTTGCAGTAGCAGCATCAGCCAGAGCTTCCACTATACATCCGCTCCAGTGGCAGCACTCCGATGATATCCTAAAAACTACTGCACCTGCCCAAAATGTCTACTCCTACACCGACCCCTATGTCATTCGGGAGGGTTTTCACACATCAGCTGCGGAGAGATATTTCCGATTACTGGTCCTGTCCCCGGTAGCGGCAGCGGCAGTAGAAGCAGCGAATCATTCCTGATATACAGGCGCCAGCAGTATCAGTAGCAGCAGCAGAGAGGCGTTCGTGTCACCAGCGCCAGCAGCGGCGGTAGTAGCGGCGACATCAAAAGCTTTCCCACCCATCCGAGCGATGCCACCGATGGCTTTCCTCTACCATCCGGCAGCGGCACCGGAGAGAGCTTCCCTTTTCACTAACTCTTTGCCGGTATGGGCCAGTCCTCCAAGGATTCCAGGCCAACAAGCAGACCACTAAGCTCTTGACGAGCTTCGCGACGCTACCGTCAGCAAGTCTGCTGGGACTCACAGTCGTTATGGAATTTACTGCGATGACATTGTGATTCACCCGTCTAAGTCAAGATACGACACGTCAACACTTTGAACCATCTGTCAGTATGTTTATTCAGTGTGCTTTGGACCTCTTTGACCTGTTTGTACAGACGAAGCAGACGATCACCAGTAGAGCGAGTCGAAGCATCTATGCCATTCTATATGAGCCCCGGAGGATAACTATTCTGCTACCCAACAGACCTGCTCTCACAGATCAACTCTTCTCAACTTGACCGATCCTGTTCGTTAGCCTGAGACTGTATCAGAGCTCGAGCCTCTCAATTAGAGTTGTTCAGATACTCAAAGAACTCTGAATCACCTGAGAACAGTACGCAGTGACTCATACTGCAGAAATTTTCTTTTAGACGGGAACAATGGTAAACTCTAGAACGTTCAAGACGGTCTTCAAGATGGCTAATTAGATCACTTGCCAGGCAGATATTTCCCTTGAAAACTTTGTCGACGAAACGGGTTTGAAATGTCTAATTGGGGTCTTTCCATAGGCCTGTCCTGTGAACTCTGAAATCTCTGAATAAGAAAGTTCCCTGAAATCTTTTCAAGGAGAATGACATGAAAATCTCTGCTTAAACTCTGTTTTTCAAGGGGACTGACATGAAAATATCTTCTCAAACTCTGTTATTCCAGTCTATATAAAAACATCTTTCCCCTGGACTGTTCGATCTTCTGTCTTCCCTTATACACATCGCTCATACTCACGCTCTATCTTGCACTTGCTATCGCTATCGCTATCGCTCTCGCTCTTATACTCATACTCATTCAAACTCTCACTCTCACTCTCACTCTCACTCATACACACATACTACTCGCATTCTCTTGCTCATACACATTGACATACGTGTCTTTGTCTATCTTCATACACATTCGTCTACATCCTCATATACACTACTTCTCTTCTACCTTTACATCCGTCTTCTCTTCTACTTCTCACGCTTATACACACTGACAACTACGTCTTTGTCTATCTTCACACACACTACTTCTCTTCATCTCTGTCTTCGATTCCACATCTACCACCTCAGCTACTTAACATGTCCTCTACTACCAACATGTCTTCTATCACCACCATGTCTTCTATCACCAACAACTTTTTCTCAAACGCCATGTCTACCAAAAAGGCCATGTCTACTACCAAAGACATGGCTACCATAGACGACATCCCTACCACAGACGACATGACAAACGAAATGAAGGACAAGATAACCTGCACCAACTGGGCAGCACTGAAGACTTATCTCCAAAACAAGGACGTTTCCTACGGCCAACTCCAGCTGGAGTGTGGAATCTGCTACCAAGTCATGGACATGCCTGCAGATATGGACCAGAGAGATGAAGACCACGAGAGATGGTACAAGGAAGGCGAAGAAACTCCCACCATTCAAGCATGCGGCCACATCTATTGTAACGCATGCCTTGAAGAGTGTTACGGACCTAACTCAGACATCGAGGGCGGCAACTGTTTCAAGTGCAGAACAGAGCTTGTTCACCCAGGATGTGGCCATCTGAACTGTGGGCAGAAGTTCCCCTCTACAAAGAAGCATATCGATTCGTTCACACCACTACTGTCAGAAGGCGGCCAACTTACAGACCGCTGCAATCTTTGCATCGTGGGAGATTACTGTAATGAGCTTAAGAAGGTGGCTCAATCCTACAACTCCCTACTTAACGACCCTTCTCAAGAGATGGGAATTTCCGTTTACGATCAGTTCACTGGCAAGGCTTTCTACATCAACCACGACAGCGACGAGTGGGACGCTATGCGTTGCGATACTCCAGAAGAGGCCAAGCCTATCCTGGAACGCTTTAAGAAACAGCGCAACGCGATCAACAACTCCAGCAACCTCTGGTCTGGTATGTCTTTCGAAGTCGGTATGAGTTTCCAGTGGTACGTCAATATACAAGACGACTTGCAATACAAGATCTTTGCGGAGGACGACGCTTTTACACCCCACCGAGCAGCATACAAAGGTCTGCGAGGTTTTCTTTCTGAAGATATGCCTGCCGGCAACACATACGACGACGCTTTTACAAGCCATCGAGCTACTTTCAAAGGCCTGCGTGCCTCATTGTTCGAAGACACACCCGACAGCATCACAGTTTGAGTTGAGTTGAGTTGAGTTGAGTTACACTATCACACACAGTCCTGCTGTCAGGCTACGAGTTACGATTTGCATTATACCCAAGCGATTGCTTTACGCTTCTTTTTACAATTGGTTATCATAAAGATACCATTTGACTGGCATTGGATGAGTGGGAGAGAGAGAGATGTCTTGTTAGATGGAGTCCTGTACGCAGGCTATGAGCTACGCGTTGCAAAAGCAACTCCTTTCTCATCAATATACTATCGATCATAAATTGATCACACCCACTTACAAGATACCTACACATACAAAGTGATGATGCTCATTGTAAGATCGTAAGATTTAGGATGCCAAAACAAAGTGGTCTAAGTGTTAGTATAAGAAAACACAAGGTTACCTAAATGTTTTGTCTCTTATGTTCTTGACGGTCATCTCTGCACACCACAACTCGTTTGATCTGTTGTTACGACTTGTAGGAACTCTTATCACTCGGCACTGGCTTCACGAAGTCTTGTAAGATAAAAAGCGATAAATTTGTCTCAAAGCTAACATAAAGACATAAACATAAGAATCTTAAACACTCATTTCATTTCTCATTTCCCTCCCAAACAAGCACAATAACACTATCCTTCGTCTCACCCTGCTCCTCACCCCATCTCTTTCTGAGAGCTGGCACATCCAAAGCACCTCTCTTAACATACGCCTGCCAAACATCACCTCCAGGCGTAGTAACAGAGTCCATCAACTTCCACACATTCCGTCGACCCGTCCAGAACAGCATCTTTCTATCAGCCTTGTCCTCTTTGAGTTTGACAGGTCCGATGAGAGAGCGCCACTTGCTGTCTGGTTTGCCAGCGGTGGAGGCGGGCATGTCGGACAGATGAATGCCGTCGGGGTACTCTGTTATCGTGTAGCCGTTGACAAGAACCCAGTTGTCGCGGAAGCGGTAGCGTTGGAGGAAACATGCCTCGCCGCAGACGTCGGTGACGAGATGGGCTTGGCTGGGTGTAAGCTGGTGGCGTTCTCCGTAATCGTGTAATGCTAGTGGTCGAACGCCTGTTTCGTAACTATCCAAGTGGGAAGAGTAGTCGTCATTGTCTTTGGGGGAGTAGAAGCTTGGAAGGATATGCATCTTGATCTTGGTATGTTGCGCCATGCAATCTTGAAGAAGATTGTCCCAGCGCTGTTTGCTGGTGGGATCGGGAGATACGTCGTTGAAGCATGGTAGTTGTGGAATTCGTGACACAGCAGAGCGTGTAAGAAAGACGGCTCCTCCGCCGTAGGTAGTCATGTAACCTTCGCCAATAGCCCAATCTCCTCTCTCACTGGGCAGTCCAACGTACAACTCCTTCTCAGAGTTATACGCGTATAGCCGCTCTTGAAGATGAGACAGATTAGGTAGAAAGATCTCCTCATCCAAAATGGCATACCACTTCTTCATCTGTCCCTTCTGGGCAAGAATAGCAGTATGCTTCTTGACCGTCTCCATCATGTTAAAGTATCTCTTCGCAGCAGAGATATCCCCTTCTGAGTAAGTAACAAAAGCATCAATCCCAAAAGACTTGAGAACTTCAGTCAGTTTGCTCGCCTGTTGGGGATGTCCTTGGTCAAGAACAAGCATGAAACTCGCTCCGTTACCATGCTGGTTTCCACCGGTCATCCACCTCGCCCAATCTTTAGCAACAGCATAGTCATCTCTGACGACTCGATCAAAACTTGTCGAAATAGCGAAGAAAAAGTCGGATGCGTCGACCTGCCTGGGTCGTGGTCCTTTAAAGATAGGAAGATTGAGTTCCTGGCGAGCTACCAGGTTTCGCCTCTCGGGTTCCTTGGTATCAATAACTTTGGGTCGATTTAAATGAAAGTCTGTGTCGAGTTCTGTGACTGACGGTCGGTCAGAGTCCAGCTCTGATGTACGGACTTTCCATGCAGTCCAAGAGGTCTGATTCGACAGACCAATCTTTTGTCGAAGTCGTTCCAAGTATTGTTCTTCAGGTACAGGTCCAGTGATGGCCAGTTCGTTATCGTTAATTTCTCGAGGCCAGTGTGTCTTGACCTGGAAGAAGAGAAGAACCAAAACCACAACAGTGAGAAGCTCAACCACTCTGCGTGGGAGGACCGGAGAACTTGAAATCATAATCATAATGAGGGTGGATCGTTGCCGACGACGATCTTGATAATCCAAAAAGAATGACTTGGGTGGGTATAACCGGAACAAATGAGTGTAGACTTGGTTATAACGACATGATCACTTGGTGTAGACAGACAGACAGACGACCTTAGTCGGAGAAACAAAAAGGTTTCGACATCACTTGATGTGAGGCACAGCGAGAGATTTAAGTAAATTAACCTCCGCTCGACGATAGTCCCAAGTCACAATGCCCTTGTTTAGTGTAAATGGACGCAGTGGGGGTGTGGTCCATGACCATCCTTCGGTCGGAAGCATCATGAAACTCGAGGCCCCAGAGGATAATCCCTGGTCGCACCACGTCAATAACGGTTAAAGAGGGGAATGCCAAGCAAGCAATTAAACCGTGACATGGCCTTCGGATGATCAATGGGCGGCCCCAGGTCTCAGGTCACGAGCGGCCATGAGAAACAACAGTAGTTTGTGTCAGAATTGCAGATCTGTTTATTCGAGGTGACTCCTATTCTGCTCAAGTTCCATTGCTTTAACAATCCCCATCTCGATGGAAGGCTGGACCCCGGCGGGTAAAAGGCTTATGACGGAATAAGGACTAGGATGAGTGGTAATTTAATCTTGCTCAATAGTGCAGACTAATGCAGGTACACCAACAGCCTTAATGGTGAAATAAGTCGATTTCGGTCGGTAATTTATCTGATAAGCGGCCAAGCTAGGAAATCACCGCATGATGAAGAATTATTCGCCAGGCCTGGACGCTGGACCCTTTCCCTCCGTCGCTTCTTTAGGCGTAGTCTTTGATGATTGAGACTCGTGTGATGTGATAGGCTCCTTGTCCAGCGAACTCTTGGGGGATTTTGTCGGAGTACTGGGTCCTTTCGGCTCCTTCCCTTGAGTTGGTGTCCGCGGTTGGTGCATGCGCTGTCCTGGAGGAACACCTTGACTTGGGATGTATGCTGCGGGAACATTTACCTCCACTGTTATTTTAGCGTGCTGGTGGAGGTCAAAGCATTCTGCGAGAGCTTCATTGACCGACCTGTCAGCGCGTACCAGACCGGTGACAAGAATTTCTCGAATGTGATCTTCTACACGCTCGAACTCTGCTTTGTCGTAGCGGTATCGATCAGGCAGACCACTATGGGTGAAGAGAGCCAGCAGCCCCGCCAGAACTGTGTTTGAAGCGCCAAGAATAGTGATGGGCGTGCCTTTTTCGAGACTGAAGGGGCCCAGAGCTGTCAAAGCGGCACCGATGATCAATTGCAGGATCAACAAGATCCATCGGATATATGCGGCGAAGTGAAACAAGCAGAGGCTAACCGTGCGACGGTGAACGGTATCATGATACAAGCCTGGGGGAAGGCCTTTTGGTGGCCATATGGAACTGGTAACCATAACCGGCGCATCATGTTCTTTGTCGTGGATTCCCCCAACGCCCCGGGCGAAGAACTTCCACTCCGCGCTAGACAAAACTCGGTACTCTGGGGCGTCCATGGGCTTCGAATTAGGATGCTGGTTGGAGCCAGAGGCTTCGGGGTCGAGAGCATGGGGGTAGTCGATATATGTCATTGGCACTGCTTCCGTGCCATGAATGGGTACTTCCGACATGATGAAGTCAAGGTTTGGGGCGTTCGTATTGTAGGTTTGTGGATAGAAGGGTCTGTGAAGTTAGATGTGCGTCACCAGAAACCATTTCAGTACTGCATTTCGAACTCACAGGATGAGAAGAGACGCAATACACGTAGAAACAATCTTTTGATGAGGTTCGAGGAATGAAGTTGGTATAAGGATATTGATGAAAGGAGATCGAAGAGATTGTGCGATTGTCGGGTGGTAAAGAAGCGACTGTGCAGTATCGTCTGCTCCTTCCTTCCTTCCTTCCTTCGGCAGCAATGTCGCAGTCGTATGCCAACACAACTCCAACGGTAGAGAGAAGAGCTTCTGTGCCTCGCTAGGCATCAGTTACAATAATACTCATGTAGGTGCACAGATCAAATACAATGTTCAACGAGCATCTCGAACATGTGCGAAGGGCAACGTTGTGTATTACTTGCCTGCAAGACGTCGGCATCTCGAACACTTGCACAAGTCAGCCTAGAACCTGACGAGAGAAACCAGAAGCAGTAATCGATGCGACGTCGACCTAAACACGGGTATCTTGGATATAATCATGTGAAAGTTGTTGATATCTAAAAGTGGTAGGCCTGGGGTCGTTGACTGGCACATGGCTCACTCCGCGAGTCTGTAGGAGCACCAGAACAAACAAGTTATATCATGCCAACACTGGCAGTGCTATGTTGAACGGATGAACTGATTTGAAAAATCCTCACAGATGCCCATGACATGGTACTACGAGTCACTGCCCATCTATCACTTGAACGTCATCCTGTTAACTCAATGCATTGGTAGTAATCGATATGTCAATTCTATATTCCTTTCCATTTGTACCCGTCCTGCTCAATGTTCCAAGCATCCATGCCATTCAGCCGCTACAATCTCTACCTGTAGAACCACCTAGCCATACAAACGCCGCTCTAAACAGACGACACAATTCCGCTAACAAATGATCTCAAACTTAAGAATCTTGAACAAGAGTAGGAATATCATCAACCTGAGCCTCGCCGTTGAGAATAGCGTTGACGGCTGTGAACAGAGGGTACTCTGACTCGAGACCGCGAGCCTTGAGGAAACTGTTCACCTCTTCAGCAGTGGTGGTACCCTGGATCTTTTGACCGTTCAAGTCCTGTCTCTCGACTTCTTGGACACTGATACCCTTCTCAACAGCCTTCTTGGCACAGCGGAAGTTACGACCTCCGGAGCAGGATGTGATCAGATCTGCGACACCGGCAGATGACTCTGTAAAGGTGGCAGTGTGCACAGTCTCGCCAAAGAATTCCTTGCCAAACTTGACCATCTCCATGAGACCAACACGCATGATAGCAGCCTTGGCGTTGTCACCCCAACCTCGACCATCGACGAAACCAGCTGCCAGAGCAACGACGTTCTTCAACGCACCGCTCAGGGAAACACCAGCGACATCGGCAACCATCTGGACGTGGAAGTAAGGTCGGTGGAACAAGGTTCGGAAGCAGTCCTGGTCCAGAGGAGGGTAATCAGCGGGCATAGCGGTCAACTTGACCTTGGATGTTCGACCGCGGACGTCCTTGTAATGCATCTCGGGAAGCTCACCCATTGTTGGGTTAGGGCTACCGGTTCGAGGTGTAGGAGCTCTGCTGTTATCAAGAGCAGGAGGATCGTAAGCGATAGTTGTCTCCGACCACTTCTCCTCGGCGATTTCTCGAGCCAAGTTGGCACCACTAAGAGCACCGCAGTAAATACCAAGTCCATCACCAATCCACTCGCTGAACAAGCTAATGTCTGTGTCTGTAACGTTGACACCCTTGATACAGCTGATTCCTCGGGCGAAGGGAAGAATATGACCGTTGACCTGCTTGCAGACGTTTGCGATAAACTGGTGGGGCAGGTTGAAGACGAGGATGGTTGAATCCTTGACGGCGTCGCGAATATCGGGGTTTGCGATCAGGTTTGTAGGCAGAGGGATACCTGGTAGGTACTTTACGTTCTCGTGGTGCTTGTTGATGACCTCTGTGAGCTTCTGGGGCGCATCGCCGTTGGTTTCGTCATAGCATTTGGAGTCCTTGGTAATCGTCACTTCCTCCTCGTAGACCCACATCTGGACATCTTCCTCGAAAAGATCTTTGTGTGCTCGGGTGTTTTCAGCGACGATCTTGGCAATTGTAGAGCCCCTAATCAGTTTGTTAGTGATTGACTCGAGAAGGGTGTACAGGTGGGTAGCAGAAGAATTGTCCCCCAAGGCCTGAAGCTGATCCAAGATGCCAGATTGCTTCATCTCTTAGGCTTTCGGAGGCCAATTCTTCTGACACCTTGATGGTATAGGTCATACCAATTGCCGGATCCCACGATGGTCACCTTGTGCTTCTTTGAAGGGGCGCCTAAGCTCGCCATATTGCTGAATGCTGCGATAGAGTAGTTGCGTGTGCAGGAGGGTATTCTCAAAGGTTTCTTTACAACAGAACAAGAGCGCACGATAATCGAACGAAGCATAAGAAGTAGGTTTAAAAGAACAAAATGAGAACAGAACAATTGAAAAGGCGGGAGTTGGAAGCTTTATGACTGAGGGAGGGGTCGTTAGGGTCTCAGAAAAAATGGCCGCCGAGGAGCTAGAAGACGGAATAACTCAGACACGTTTGTAAGTCTGGACCGGTATCAAGTGGGCTATTTTATTCTGGCGCCTCGAGCTTTACAGGAGTAAGGGGTCAAGCTAGAGCTGATACTGGACCAGCTTTCCAGGTTGTTGAACAATGGAGCAAGCCACAATGACGCATGGCAGAATGGGATGCGTGATACCGCCTGCTGCAAGAGGAAAAGCGTCCCATCAAAACCCCATTGATATCCGTGATAATGGAGCTGAAGAAATCTCGACTTCGGGGTGCCTTATTTTGCGCCGAGGGGTCCTTTCACATGCAACACACACATGCAAGCTGTGGTAGTGGTTAATACAGCTGCAGCTCAATTCTAGTTGTTTTTTAAACTATGGTTCTAATCGCAACTTCATACACATACTCTACTTACTGGTATACATGCACCTATAAAGAACTCGGCCTTGATAGCTTCAATTACATTAATCACATGAAAACAAGTGAAAGAATCTTTTTAAGTGGGATTTCACATGTCGAACAAAACTCCAAGCAAGGATACAGGGGCAACTCTGGGATCTCCGGGGGACAAGGGGCGATAATGCATGCATCAGATCCAGGAACGGTACCGAGCCAGGGCCCCGTTAATGACCGCGGGCCGATCCCGGTCGCGTGATGGCACATGTCGAAGACAAAAGTCAAGATCATGAGTCTAAATCAAATGATAGACATTGGAGTTTTCGATACTAAGAGTCTCCTTATATCACAGTCAATTGCTGCCGAGGATGCATCGTGACGTTGGTAGCACACTCACACTGGTGTATACTCAACAACATGTAGACGCTATCATTTACCCCAACCAACGTTTCGTCTCACCCATCCCTTTTATCCGGAACAAGTAATAGTATATCAGCACGATAGGGACTGAAGCGTAAAGAGTATGCACTAGATTAAACGATATGTCATTATTCAATCTGAATAAGGTTGAGATACATATCAAATGTAGACTATGGATAGCACAATACGCAAAACAACAGTTACTTTTACTCCCTTTCTGACACTGCTTTCTCAGAGAGATCCTACACAATATTGACCCAAGCTAGATTCATTTGACATCATTTAACAATGCTGCCTTCTCCTCATCTGCAAATGGATGGAGATCAAGCATTCCACCAGACATGGACCGGACCCGCGTAGACAATTTTCTTGTATCCTTCTGTTCAGTTCTCTCACCATCTCCAAATACCGGCTTGTAAGCATTGTCATAGACCATCCAGGTAACATTGAACATCACGGTCATGGTAACTACCAACCAGCGAGGTGCTTTACCATGCTTGTCAGCAAATATCTTGGACAGCGTGACAACAATGAGAAAGAAGAGGCCGCTGGAGAAGAGAAACAGGAACGCTCCGATTCTCTGTCGCAAAGTTGTTATGGTGTATGGCTGTAGCGAATGCAGCCAACGCTGGTAGTCTTCGGGGAGTTCGTGTTCCTTGGCACCGTCTTTGATGAGATTCAGGTAACGAGCACTAGCTTGTGCGTAACCAGGCTCACGTTGGGGGCCAACCAAAAATCGGTACCACCAGTGCTTCTTGCGAGGATCATCTGGCAAGTCTTTGTCGGGAATCTGTGGTGCAAAGAGTGTCCTGGACATGAATGGTCTGGGAATTTCCGGGTATGGCTTCTCAGGGATGGAGACCTTTGGAGGCAAGGGGATGCAGGGCACGACGATCTCCTTGTAACCCGCTCCAGCACCCTCAGTGCGAATGATGGTGCCGTAATCTTCCTCCGTCACTTCGTAAACAACACCCATGAGACCTTCATCCCACTTCATCGACTCCGCGTGTGGTGGTTGCGGTGGGTCGAAAGGTGGAACCGGTACCTTGGGAGGCAGCTTTGGCTTCTCAGGAAGCTTTCTGTAATCGACATTCGCAAAGCATGGCTCTCGATAAGGAATTCCAGGAAGATTAAATCTGAGTTCCAACGTAGGTACTGAAACGTTTACTTGTGAAAGCGGACGAATTCCACGCACGCCCAGGAACGTCTCAGCTGCAAGGTTGGATCCATATGCAAGATAGAGGTAGGTCTTTGGCGATGGATTGTCGCGATTGGCGAGATAGTCTTCAGAAGCTTGCGCTAGTCTTTCGGTCGATGTACGAGGGATAGAAGCAATCGTTGGGTACTTCTTCGGTTCGGGCCGTTGCGTAACGGCGCTGACTTTGCGTAGTACAGCGGCGGTTCGACATTTGTTAGCAGCTTCGCTGGTAGCTGTTTGGTTGGACATGACGCTTAGTGTGAAGCTCCAGCAGCAGCTGTCAGCTTACAACGAAGTGATAGGCGGCGCACAGGTGTCGCGGTAGGGGTGCTGTCAGATATGCGAAAACAGAGCCTGTACTCCGTAAACTATCGTGAGATAAACGAGAACGAACTAGAGATCAACTCGAGAGATTCGTTGGATTATAGATGAAAATGTCCATAATGGAATAGGTCATAGATCAAAGCGGAGCGGAGATAGAGTGTATCTCCACCACCAATTGCTGAATAATGCGACGCGCGGGTAGTGACATGGATGCTGTTGGCTCGACCGAGAGTCCGCAGTAAAGTCCGCTTGTTCGTTGGTTCGTCGGGGGAATCAACAAAGCAAGCTTTGATAAATTCCGGACCATCGGGGTTCGCACGATATAATCCGCCGACTGCATGGTTGTTGTTACCAAGCAATGTCTAGGCAACGGGTTTCGTAGGTTTGGACTCAATTTGGAAGTAGAACAGACCTGCTAATGCTCAGTACCATCCATGCCATTGTATCTATTCCGCCGTCGGTCGTCCGTCTCCATAATGAACAGTGCAGTCGCCAGCGTGTAAGTCGTTCCAGGCCAATGGAAGCAGAGAGCACTCAGGTGGCAATGAGTCTCAGGGTATCAGAAGAATTGACTCAAACCCCTAAGAGATGAAATAATTTGGTCACTTTATGTCGACTTAGGTATGTTTTATTATAGCCTTAGAAGATAATTCTTCCGTCATCCACCTGGCAAGGTATCGAAATTCTAGGTTCATCAAGATGGACTGGTATTTCTGAATTGTAGCTGCAATTCGCTTGCAGATTCTGGGACATTGAATTGAATTTGAAGAGATGCAGGTTGCCTGAATCGAAGTCTCCCGCCATGCAAGTCAAAGTTCACTTTCGCGGATGTTGCTTCCTGCCGCTCCTGCCATGCGAGGCGAGAGTTCGGTCGCTGCCTGAAGGTTTTGGGAAGGAGCCCGCAGACTTTCGCGGATACTGCTTCCTGACGCTCCTGCCTATCGTGCCTGAAGGTAATAACACTTGAAAACTTTCAACCTCAACTTATAAATTCTCCATCTTTCTCTTCCACCATTTCCTGCTTTCTGGTCGGAGACTTGCAACATTTCGCTATCGCTATTCCCAAGATTGCTACTCTTCGGTGGTCTCTCATGTCGAAGCACAACACATTCTGAAGAAGTGTAAGTCAGAGCAGTCCAGCAAACAGTTGCACCCTCCACAGCCTGCAATCACTCACACTTTTCAAAGTGCATACCGTCATGCCGACGACGCGAAAGGGTGGGAAGCCTAATCAGCGTGCAAGAATTCAGTCACAGTCGCTACAGATTGGCCAACTCGAGACTACCCCAACAAGCCGTCACCTGCAGTCTCGTCGAGTGGACGATAAGCCCGACCCTCCAAGTGCCCAGCAACCACCACAAGCATCAGCAAATGAGTACGAAGATAAAATTGACGATGCTGATTTGATAGTCTTGAATGATGAACTAGACGTTCCAAAAGACTTTTGGTCCGAAGCTGCTTCCACTCATCGAAGCACACCTGCTCCAGAAGCAGGCAGAGCCCATTTCGATAGTCCTTCATCGGTTATTGATGACTTTTCGAGCCTGAGATCGGGTTCGGGGAAGCTTCCTAGTACACAGCCTTTGCCATCACAGTTGGTGGCAAGGCCTGAGGCCAATAACTACGACTTTTTGGAAACAGCAACCACTGCACGACGAAGTTCGCCGGTGCAGCCACACAACACGCTATCACGAGTCGCTCTTGATAGAGCCTGGGAGTATCCTAAGAACAATACTGTCCCTGAACTACCAGGTACCATCCCCGATTCATATCAGGTTCCCGAGCTAGACGCCATGAAACACTTGCCGGAGAACGAGCTATATGATGCCACCCCGGCATCAGAAGAAGAGCTCCAGGATGCTCCGAAGCAACCTCAGGTTACTACGAAGTCGAAGCCACCACAAAAGGCTGGAGCGAAACGCAAGGCTACGAAGGGTGTAAAGAAAGCCAAGGCGGCCGTCGAGATTTTGGAGGAAGAAGTTGGACCAGCTGATGAGGAACCGTCCGTTTCTCCCTCTGAACAGCCTAAACCGAAACGCCAGAAATTGGGGAAGACTTCTGAACAAGTGCAGAAATCGCCTGCCGTACAAACACCAAAGTCAACCGAAGCAAAGGGAAGCGTAGTGAGGCGCGGCAAACAAAAGTTCAAGCCGGCTCTTGAGTTTGATGAAAAGACACAGCAAGTCATTGACAAGTCACCAAACCAGTCTGGACACATGTCCATGGTAGAAAGCATGAGGCAAGCACATGCTGCTTCAGTTTCGCCTATTGAAAGCACCAAGAAGTCTACCCCTAAGCCTAGAAAGAAGCCATCTCCCCGAGCTGTTACAAAGGCGGCTCCCAAGGCTGCACCAAAGCCATCCCCTAGGGTTACAACAAAGGCTTCCCCAAAACCCTCTCGAAAGGCCGCCGCCGTTGCTGCTCGGCGCATTACGCGCCAGTCAGCTCTAGCAGAAGAGTTGACCCAGCCGAGCTCCGAAGAAGTCATTTCTCCAGCAGTCGAACAGGCAGAGCCTGTCACCAAAACTTCGGATGCGGCGACAAAGAAGACAGCAACAAAGACAATCGTGAAGACGGAACCTTTATTGCAACCTGCGAAAGCTCAAGCGGAGCCCAAGGGTATCAACGATACTCAAGGCTCGACCGAGAATCCTATTCTACTCTCTAGCGCCGGTAGCAGTTCATCATTGTCTGATGCTGGTGACTTTGTTCCATTCAACGATCAGGCTGAGGTTCCACCAGTAAAACAGGCCACTGCACGGGAGAAATCTATAACTGTGAGAGCCGACCCGAAGGAGCCCCTTTTGCAGAGAACCAACCGTCCGCCGATTAGGATTGGCCCAGGGGAGGTTCTGTCAGCTCGAGATGCCAACATGCTTGCCCAGTACAATGCTTCCAAGGCAAATACTTTGAAAAGAACTGCCACTGCACGAGACACTCTCGTCGATACTTCTGCACCTCCTCGTAAGACCATGAAGCGATCTCGAAGCTTCAGTGTCAGCCGAGCAGGTAGCCCACTGCCTGTTGACGCGACGAATCCTGTTGAAGACACAAGTCCGATCTATGAAGAGGAAGATGAGCCTGAGCCTATTCTTCCACATACTCACAAGCAAATGTCAGGACATAGAAGGTCCCAACGCCTGCGGGATCTTGCGGACTAGCAGTCCCCGTATCCTCAGAGCAACGGTCTGCAGCAAGGCTATCTCTCAGGTCTGGCAGCTGCAAAGTCAATGCCTGCAAGAACCCGAGTGTTGGTAAAGGAGAAGCCAAAGGAGAAGCCACGTGTTGAACCAACACTGCCCAAGGATCCAATTGAGGAGGTGGCAGAGGAACTACACGGGCACGTCAAAGTACGTCTATCTCCGGATAAAGCTATATACATAGTACTTACTTACGCTGCAGGCCATGTTACATCGACTTCAAAGCAGCGAGCACATCATTTATCGAGCCGCGGATGCTTATCAGAAGAACAGTATCGATGGCGTGGAAAAGATCGGACGGAGATACGAACAGGAAAAACGGATTCTTAGCAAGACATGGAAGCGGGATGGTGATCGGTTTATTCGTGGCGCACGGGCAGCGAGGGCAGCGCTGGACAAACAACGTGAATTGCGGGAGGAGGTTACCCGCCAAATGCAAGAGGCGGTAGCAACACGCCAGCATCTATATCAAAAGGCTATCACTAGTTTACACGCACTCCAGGGGCAGTTGACTCAAGATTAGATATATTTACTATAGGGTATTCTATCAGTGTCTAATAAGCTGAACTAGCTGCGGGTCTATGATGTCTGTCTCACTCTCCTCTAAGCCTTAGGCTACAGAAATAAAGCAGCTTAAGTGCCGACCTAAGCTAGCATAAAGTGACCAAAGAATTTCGTCTCTTATGCTTCTGGGGGCCAGTTCTTCCGATACCCTGAGGCCTGTCCACGATGCTTCCCAATTCCAGCCTAGCCCCAACGAAAGCGGTAAAATCCCCATTTGTCCGTCTCCCCGTGAGCTTGCTGTCACCATCTCAAACCTTGAATTGTTCCGTCTCTTCTTATCTGGATCATTAAGATCGCTTCACGACTTGCCTATAGCTGACATGTGAGCAAGTAATATCATCATCGCAAGGGTAAAACTCAGTAGATATTATCTGTCGTATTAAGCATACCCAGGCGTAAATTTTGCGCCTTGACCAACATGAACTTGACCCATCAAACAGTCTTTACATCCCTGTTGAACCCTGATTTTCGTGGAGCAGGGTACCAGAAGAATTGACCGTCACAAGCATAAGAGACGAAATAATTTGGTCACCTTATGCTGGCTTAGGCTGGCATTTAGACTACTCTATTTCTGTAGCCTAAGTCTTAGAGGACATTTCTTCTGTTGCCCACCTAGATGATATAACCATGAGATAGCTGAGAAAGAGCATTTACGTAGAGATGCTTATCAGTTACAAGTCTAGAAAACCATCACGATTGGACATCTGTCGATTACTCCTCTAACGGCGTGGCTAGTGATGTCGTACTGGAGTAATTCATCCGGGAGGCATCCGCGTCTGTTGGGCTGAGCGGAGTTTGGGGAATGGCGATGACGCCGATGGTCTGGTTCGGTGGGTGACGTAGGTCAATCCTGTGGCGCGGACGGTGTCATTCCCAAGCCCGAACCGAAAGCGCATCATTCATTCATATAAGAGTCAAGACCTTGCTTTTAAGAAGCTTGTATTTTTAATTTTAATATTCGGACTCATATTCGCAT
Source organism: Fusarium coffeatum (assembly GCF_003316985.1). NCBI lineage: Eukaryota > Fungi > Ascomycota > Sordariomycetes > Hypocreales > Nectriaceae > Fusarium > Fusarium coffeatum. Next base: position 26,509 of record NW_022157900.1, on the reverse strand, counting down.
TCATCGCTTTGACATTGACCGTTTCACTCTCGGACCTCTTACTTACTTTTTTGAATCACGCTTTCTTTTTTGAAACTCGAGTGGCATGATGGGTTCTGATGAAGCGGGGCATATTTCTACGCAAGAGCATGGGCACGGGTAAGTTTTGACTGTTTCGTTTTGTGTTTCGTTTGTTTGCGTCTAGAACAAGTGTTCATCATCCTTTGTTTGGGTTCCGTCAAGTGATGGTTACCAACCTCATTCACTTCATCTTCATTGTCGTCATATGACCTCAGCGTGCCTCAGACGAAGTTAGGTCACTTTCTACCTAAGAGACGAAATAAGAGGGTCACTTTAGGCCAGCGTTTAGGTTTCTTTATCTTGGTTCCTAAACTTTAGGACATCGCTGCCTCCGTCTCTTACAAACAGGGGGCCTCCAGGGCACTGCCGCTAGTGCGCAGTGCCGTCCTGCCCCGCATTCGCCCGGACAAGTCTTGCCGTGGACCTCCACTGCGACCGACTGTTCTGGCCTGGTCGCTTGCATGCATCAGGGTATCAGAAAAATTGTCCGCCAAGAGCATCAGAGACGGAATAAAGCACACACTTTATGTGAATCAAAGACGGAATTATTGTCTGTTCATTTTTGACGCGCTGACTGGCCGATTTTCCCATCTGCTGAGCCTCCCGCGCGTCCGCAAACTACGCAGCAGCACTGCCCTCGCCCCAGTCTTTTTCCTTCCTCACTTTTTTTTTACACCCCAACCATCTCTCTACCTTTCTGTTACCGGTTCGCGACTTCACTTTTGTCGCTTCACATCGCACTTTACCTCCTTTTACAACTTCATTCTGTTTGTTGTAGCAACATCTTTCGCGGTCCCAGTTTGTCTACATCTTCTAACGCCCCTGCCTTCATAGCCGCTTGCACGGCCTACTCAACTTTCGGTCTCGCCGATCACGACCAGGCAGCTCAAGCTCGGCTGACACTACCGATTCAAACTTAACCGCAACAAATTCCGACCACGAGGCGACTCCTGCAGATTCGACTCAAGTTCAATCCCCCGAGATCACACCTCGCTCTTCAACATCATCAACTTCATCTACATCATCATCCTCAAATAGCAAACAAAGGATGCCGTTTCGTCAGAGGATGGCCCGCCACTTTGGCGATTCGGTATGTGCAACCCCGCATTCTCTATGCGCAATGCATTCCTGCGATTGATGCACTCGTCAAGATGCGCGTTGATCGACTACATGGAATGCGTTCTAGTGGCGTACATGCTGACGCCTACAATAGCTAGCTCCCGAGAAACCCTATCTCAGCTACTACGATGTCCTGTTGACAGCGGAAGACATCAAGGCTCTCAAGCATGACTGGTTAACCGACAACAACATCGCTTTTTGGGAAGAGTATCTCGAGCGCGAGATACTTCCTCGGTATCCTCAAGCTCGTATTGTCCTACTTCGTCCTAGTATGACATTCCTTCTCATGAAGGAACCGGACACCCGATCAATCCAATCCGCGCTACCCGATTTCTCAAAGGTCACGCATATCTTCCTACCCATCAACGACAATCGTAACGTGAGTGTCGCTGAGGGTGGTAGCCATTGGTCGCTGCTTCTAGTCTCGACTCTCGATGGTGTGGCTTTTCACTACGACTCGCTTGGTGGTGCCAACTACTCCGAAGCCAATGTGGCTACGCGCAAGCTTGCCAACATACTCGGACGACCCCTTCGATTCATCAACCTCGAGGATTGTCCCCAACAGGAGAACGGCAGCGACTGCGGTGTCTTTGTTTGCCTTTTGATGCGCCATCTCCTCGTCAAGCGCCTTCTTTGCGCTAACGCTCGCGAAAAGGTCTCGATGAGTATGGGTGGCAAGATGGTCGATAGTTACGGCGGCCGCAAAGAGATGATGCGAATAATCGAGAATTTCCGTAAGGAGGGCGAGCGAAGGCGATCGTGAGTGGACCCCATATCTGATTCTGAAGAACGTATCTAATAGCCAAGATAGGAGAAGCGCCAGCCCGTTTTCGAACAAGACACCGCCGCGGATCGAATAGAGAACGGACTGCTACGGCTCTTGCGAAGAATACGAGGAAATTTTACGACAAATTATGGATGACATGACCGCGAGGGGTATCACTAAACTGTCCAAGAACGCTCAGACGAAGAGATCCCCAGTCAAGCAAGAAGGGAAGAAGTCTGAAGAAAAGAGGTTCTTTCCTGACCAAGGTGCAAATGAGCCAGTCACTGCACCAAAGACTCCTCCAAAATCAACTTTGCAAAAGTCGATTTTGCCTCCTTGGGCTGGAATGAGAGACTTTGGACGCCCAAAGAAGAAGTTCTCACCAGTTTACCACCCAAAGTCAGCTCCAACTGTGCTTGGTCCCCGCGCATTCTCTGACCGAATTGTCAAAGTGCCTCGGATTCAGTCGAGTTATTCAACACCCGTCAAAGGCCGGGGCAAGCGGTCTTCCAACACTCCAAGTCCAAATCGCAAGGCGGTCCAAACATGATCCACTCACTGTTCCACTGTTCTACCAATGTAATGAAATCCACGAAATGAGTTCACGGTCGACTTGGTCTTTTTTTTCTTTTTTGTCTCGTTTTTTTTTCTTTCTTTTTTCTTTCAGCTCGCGTTTGCGTTTGCTACGGCGTTGGTGGCAGCGAAGAGCAGCGGGGGGATGTGGCTGTTTGACAACAAAGCGACGAGATGCTGTGCTCTTATGCATTATGCTTTTATGCACGATGCTCTATTCTTATCATTTATGATTTTATTCCCAGATATCTATCAAGTAATGCAAGGGATTTGCCAGTTAGCGATTGAGGCGTTGGGTCAAGACAGGGAAAAAGATACAGCATCGAGTGCTGGTTTTATACCATATGCTATGAAGAATAATACATTGATACTCATATCGTATGAACTGTGATTGTGAATTGTCAAATTGTGAATTGAATTGTGAATGAAGTCAACTCCTGAACGCCCAAGTATCTATTAGCGATATCTCGCCTTTTGACCAGCACTCCCAGATCATGCTATTGGTATCTTTTTCTCCCTCTCCCGTTTACTGCTTGTCAGCAAAAGCAGGGTTCTGCTCCATTGTGGAAGAGATATATCCTCTCAACGCCGCCCACCGATTAGCTGTCGGCGCAGGCGCAGGCGCATCCTTCTTCTCCTCCGCCATCCTCTCATCCTCAACACTATTCTTCTGCTGCGCCGCCAACGTCGCCATATTGACCCCAAACCTCTCCATCTCGCCCTTAACAACCCTCTCCTTCTTCTTCAGCGCACCCCTCTTGCTCTTCAAACTCTTATGCCTGATCTTGCCCTGCTGCTCCGCACCCGCCTCCTCAAGCTCCGGCAGCGCATCAGCGAGACTGTCGAGTGTGGTAGCGAGTTTCTTGCTTGGTCGGCGGCGCTTGGCGGATTTTGAGACGCGCGCGGATTGGATGCGGGATACGAAGGAGGAGTGCTTGATCAGACGCTTGTCGCGCTTGGTGGAGAGGAAGTCGTCTGTTACGGCGGCGTCGTCGCGGAAGACTTTTTGGGGCGCTTGAGGGTGGATTTGACCTGTTACGCGCTGGTGGCGCAGGGTTCGGGCGGAGGGCTTCTTGAGGCCTGGTGGTACAGGAGCCTGGATTCGTTAGTTAAATTGTTTCCAGGAGATTATTGAGAGGGTAAGGTAGGTGTCAGAAGAATTGTCTAAGGCTTAGACGACAGGAATAAAGTGGTCTAATTGCTAGCCTAAGCTCGCATAAGATGGCCAAAAATTTTCGTCTCTTGTGCTCTCGGTGATTGATTCTTCTGATTCTTAGCGAGGACGTACCATTTTGTGCTGTTGTGGTGGAGGATGTATGGTTGATGCTGGATTGGAGATTGTTGGTGTTGAAGATTTGATGGAAACATTTTCGGTGAGTGGCGCTTCACCGAGGTGGTGGGGTACACCGAGACGTTATGGAGGGGCACTTTGCTGTTTGACTTCGTTATCGAGACCCTGGATTTAATGGAAATTTAAACTATTTTATTGTTCTTAGGTATCTTACGAAACTAGAATGTCAAATTGAACGCTGAAGCTTAGTGATGAACCGAGGATCTCATGCGAATGCGCTCGTAGAATTAGTGACTCTATTCACCTTTAGTGGGGTTGGGTTGGATCTTCCTCAGATGATGCTATCACGTAACTTTGAACTTACAACCCCCATCCTCACTCCATCACCCCGTGAAAATGGAGACCATCGATAAACTCAGGAGAGAAATCGCAAAGCGAGAAGTCGAGCTCGCAGACTTACGCTCTCAGCTCGCAGCAGCAGAATCCGAAGCACGCGAAACTAAGACTGAAGAGTCATGGAAATGGCCTCTTGAGAATCACGAGTATGAGCGCTATAGCAGACAGATGATTGTTCCAAATTTTGGACTTCAAGGTAATTTCACATTTCAAATATTGTAGAGCTTTATGCTGATTGTGCTAGGTCAACTGCGCTTGCGAAAGGCCAAGGTTCTACTCGTCGGCGCCGGAGGTCTAGGTTGTCCTGCTGCTGCATATCTCGCTGGCTCAGGTATTGGAACGATTGGTCTAGTTGACGGCGATGAAGTCGAAGTTTCGAATTTGCATCGTCAAGTTGCGCATTCGACTGGTCGGGTAGGCATGAGTAAAGTGCAGAGCGCAATTACTTATCTTAAAGAGTGAGATACCCCCTTGTATGAGGATTTTGAACTAACTGATCAAGTCTTAACCCGACGATAACTTATCATGCGCACAATACCCATCTTACGCCTCAGAATGCGCAGGACATTGTGTCTGGATATGATCTTGTCCTTGATTGTACGGATCATCCTACATCTCGCTATCTCATTTCGGATATTTGTGTTCTTCTCTCAAAGCCTCTTGTTTCAGCATCTGCGTTCCAAACCTCTGGTCAACTTATTGTTCTCAACAATCCTCCTGGCAAAGGACCTTGTTATCGTTGCGTCTTTCCCACGCCACCACCACCTGACAGTGTGGTGGGCTGTGGTGAAGGTGGTATCATTGGACCTATTGTTGGTACTATGGGTGTCCTGCAAGCGCTCGAAGCGATCAAGCTGGTTTCGAGAGGCGATCTTGAGATTCATGGAGAGGCAAAGACACCGATGTTGTTGCTCTTCACTGGAACCTCTGACACACCTTTCCGATCTGTGAGGATGAGAGGAAAAAGAAAGACATGTTTCGCTTGTGGAGACGAGAATGGTTTGACGCTGGACGAGCTCAAGACGTCAATGGATTATGTCCAGTTTTGTGGTGTCAGACAGCCGGTCCAATTGCTCAAACCAGATGAGCGAGTGACGGCAAAGGAATACGAGACGATATCAAAGCCAGGAGATAAGGAGGCTTTGTTAGTGGATGTTCGAGAAAAGGAGCATTTCGATCTCTGCAACATCTCGGGTTCGATCAATATTCCCATTAGTCGCTTCATGAGCGCTCGTGGTGAAGCTACACCCGAAGGCTGGCCAAGCGATGTATCACCGTCTACACCTATATACTTGGTTTGCAGAGTTGGCAACGATTCTCAAATTGCGGCGCAGAAGCTCAAGGATCTGGGATTGGGGAACGAGCGATTCATTGGTGATATCTCTGGTGGATTCAAGTCATGGAAGGACACTGTCGATCCTACTGTGCCATTCATATAACCATGCGTCAGGTCAGAAGAAGTGGCCGAGAGCATAAGTGACGAAATAATTTGGTCTCTTTATGTCAGCTCTTAAGCTGTCCTATTTCGTCTCTTAGGTTCCCAAAAGACAGTTCTTCTGACACCTGCCATGAAACCAGATTGAAAGGAAAAGGGATAGTCGATTGGATAAGAGATTTTAATGATATACATACAACGCCCGCGTTATCCGGGCTGCAACACCGGCTGAGCCATTACATCCATCGTTTTGCCATAAGTCAACAAGACTCGTAATTTAAAATGAGTTTCTTTTTTATGATTTATACAAAGTTGGCAGTCTTCTTTTTGTTGAATGCCTTTTGATCTTTTAGCCATTGGCGGTATCCAGCTACACTAGAGATCTTCTCGCCGTAGAAATCAGGGACTAGTAAAATGACGTTAGTTTTCTCATGTCACAAAATTAGTCGAGAAAAAACTTACCAGGGTTGCTGGCGCTCGAGTTGGTGGGGTCAACTCGGTTCTTCTTGATGCGCTCAAAGAATTGAGCCTCCTTCTGCGTCATTTGCTTCTTCCATGTGCGGTTCAGGATATAAAACACCTGGTTTCCCATGCTAGGTCCGCTCAACCATCCGAGTCCCGAAAACGCGAGCGTCATAAGTCCCAGCGTCATGAACGGATCGAGAGGGATCTGAGAAATAATCGGTTCCGCGCTACCCGTTGACAGAAAAACGGCTCCTGCGCTGCCGGCGAACATGCTGTTGGTGATGGAGAAGAGGAGCTGGTATCGTCGACGCTTGACTCGCATCTTGAAGAAGCTGTTCCAGTCCAGAGGGGGAAGACCGTTGTCGTTGCTGGGCGCAGCTCGAACGGGTTCGGGCTTAGCGGTATCCGAAGCGCTGCGGGCAAAGGCCTTATTGATCGAAACGGCGGGAGTGAAATATTGCTGTCGGAACGGCGAGCGCGAGGAAAGACATGATGCAGGACGAGCGGCAGAGATGGTAGTCGAGAAGGAAGCTTTCGGGTTTGAGCGCACGAGACCAGTTGCAGGCGAGCGCAAGACAAAAGTCTTGAGCGAAGCCATATTGAAAACGTTTGTCGAGATCAATTGACGAAATTCAATTAATTGATGATGGAGTGGAGATTGAAAAGTGTCGTTGTGCCGTCGGCAATTTTTGGCGTGACGTGGGGATGCTGAAGCTCGGGTAGAGCTGTGTTTGTGATCTCATGGCCGATGGAAAAGTTGGGCGCTTGCTTAGGCGCGACTAAGCGCTGCCGCGATAGAAATTCAGTCAGAAGAGGTATAGCCCCGCCTACCCTCTAATAAGTCAGACTATATAGTATTAGAGGGTAAATAATTTATAGAAAGTTATTAAAGGCTTTAAAACTAGTATATATAGTAGGTGTGCTAGCTATAGCGCAATTAACTATTATAATAATAATATTAAAAGAAATATTAATTCTCTTGCTTTTATCACGACTCTTTACAGCTATTTCTTTAATCTCTTATTTTGTTTATCTTCTTTAGCCTATGTTGCGACCCTGGATAGCTTAGTCATTCTCTGGTACGGCCTTTAGAGTCCAGGGTCCAAATCACCAACCTCTGAAAACATCCTGCGTTTGAGAGCTTGACACGATTGCGACACAACGAAAAGGCCTGCGATAGTCGCACGCTATTTCAGGCGCGGATATTCTTGTTTGTATTATTTAAATGGTTTAAGCGCTCTATTACGCGCTCGTGATTACTTCCTACACGACTTGGAGCTGGCGACGCGGATCACTGAGCTCGACTGGAGCGTCTCAGGTGGTAACATACGAATTGTCCTCCAAGGCTTAGGCTGCCGAAATAAGGTAGCCTAAGTACTTGCCTGAGCTCCCATACGGTGAATAAATTATTTCGTATGTTATGTTGTTAGCGGGCAGTTCTTCTAACTAACACCCGACCAGCGCCGACGCGATGGATTCCATTCAAGATCAACCGACAAAGTCTCGAATAAAAGTATGTATTCCCGAACGACCCAGGGATTACGTGCCTGGCAGCGGTCCGCCGTTACAACCGATCAGCTTGCTTCCGCCGAAGGACTCAACAGCTTATATACTTGAAAGAATCATCCTACCTTCGTCGGGTTTGGCTGCGGATGGAACCCCGTTACCTAGAAGGATGACATACATCGTGACATGGAGCGATCTGCCCGCGGCGCAGATGTTAGTACCTGCCATGGATATTCTGGATTACGTTTCGCCGCGAGAGTTGGAAGAGTGGGAATTCAAGAATACGGAAGAGCAGATGGAGAATGAAGCTATACAAAAACAGCAGGCCCAGGCTGGCGAAGCGCCTAAGAAGAGACGTGGACGACCGCCCAAGCACAGCAAGATAGAAACTGCTGTTGTGGCGCCGGACGAAGAAGAGACCATGGTGCGCGGTGCAATGACGATACAAACGCCGGCGAAAGACAGGTTACAGGACTTTGAAGGGTTGTCGGATGAAGATTCGACACCGGTGGGAACGTTGCAATGGGAAACGACTGGAGAGTCTGCAACTGGTGAGTCAGTTGGGACGCAAGAGCAAGGATTTGATGATGGAAGCGAGAATTTTGACAATACACCCGTTGCGCAAAGCATGCTACATCCTGTGAGCAAGAACCTTTTCAATGGCCTACCCAGTCTACGACCTACACTCGAAAACAAGTCGAGTTCACAGCCCAGTATCTCGCAAACACCAGTACCTCTGCCACCGCAGGCCTTCATGACAAACTCGGGAAAACAGAAGTCCGTTGCGGCTGGAGAGGAGCCCGAGGCGGAACTTGATGCCGAGCCTGAGGTCGAGCAGGCCGACTGGGAAGTCAAGCGCATCGAAGACATGGAGATCTACGATGTCGAGGGTGGCCAAGTACGCTATTTCAAGGTCCGTTGGGAGGGAGACTGGCCACCAAACCAGAATCCCACATGGGAGCCTGAAGACAATCTCCCTGCCCAACTCATTCGCAATTATCTCAAGAGGGGAAAGAGAAAACGTACTGAAAGCAAGACGCCGAAAAGGCCAGCTGCTGCACAACCGGCTGTAGCACCTTCATATCCTAAGAAAAAGTCCATGAAGCAAACGACACTATCTTGGGGTGTCCCTGCGAAGCAATACAAGAGCGTTTCCGAAGCCTTTGAAGGGTTTGAAGAGGATGAGCTTGGTCTACCACCACCAAGGGAGACACCAGTTGAAGAAGAGCAAGACGACGAATTATTTATCGTAGAAGAACCGCCGGTAAAGAAAAGCCGCATGAAGACATGGATTGGCAACAGTCTAGATCTCACTTGAACATGGGATGCAGAGGTGTTTTATTTACGGAGTCGATGGGAGCATTTTTTTACATGGCGAGGCGTTGGTTATTATTGAAAAGTTATTCACGGCGGACATAGCATAGAGATACCCATGATTATTAAAAGACCTGTTATTGACTATCTCCCATTTTCTCCTGTGTCCATTTCTGAGATGCGATTCCTGATGAGATGTCCTCTTGGGTCCTGTAATATCCTTCGTAGATGTGATCTTCGGTTCATCAAGCCTAGTAGTCAATCATCCAGTGGTAAATTATCAGTGTCCATGGTCATCTCGTTCTGCTGGAGGTTCCAAAAAAATGGGTGCATTGAATTGTTGTGTCGATGCATCGTGCATGCATATCCTTCATGGATGTGACGTTCGGTTCACCAAGCCTAATAGTTAATCATCCAGCGAGGTCAAACATCAGCGTCCATGAGCCAACTCGTTCGTTCGTAGGTTCCAAAAAGTGTTGATTCGTTGTTGTATAGAAGCATCGTGTAGTTGTTCTGGTTCTTGAGACACCTGTACTAGGATAGATAGCTTTTGGATCAACACTCCTAGTTATCTATTCGCTCTAGTAAAGGTAAATCTCAGCGTCCATTAGCTGTATCGTTCTTCGGTAGGTTGCAAGAAAATGTGTAGATGCATAGTCTGCATTCGGACGGCAAGATGTATTGCGTGTCGAGTAGGTATCGCCTGCATATATGCAAGGCATAGGTAATTGTGTCCGTAGGTATTAGTTTGATGTGTCAATGACATCCTGGACGAGATAGGGGTAGACGTAGTCATAGATGGTCTGGGCAGGTGCGGTAGCTCTGAGGATATTGCCAGCGTACCAGGGAGGGAGACCCTGACGTTCGTTCTCCTCCCGTCTCCAACTAGCAACCTCGGCGTAGGCATAGTAGCGACGAATGTCGAAGCCGGTTCGCTCCGTGAAGACATCCCAAAAATGGGCGTACTGTTCGTAGAGAACTGTTCGGTGCTTGAATTCGGCTAGCCCCATACCTCTCTCACGGATGTAGGTGTTGGTCGCTGGGTTGCCGCATGAGTAGATGGTAACATCCACAATAATGTAGTCAACAAGGTCCAGCCTCACGCTAGCCTGAATCATAGATCGAGGCACTCGTCGAGTCTTGATTCGATCCTCGAAGACCTCCATAAGCTTGATAGTTGTGCTTAAGCTTGTCATGATTGTGCTGGAGTTGATAGGACGGCGTAGGAATGGTACTTCAAACGCCCCAGTTGGGACGTGTTCCTTAAACGTGTTGAAGATTGGCCGATTCCACATTGCTTCTAGTTCCATCGGGTATACGTGGCCAACCGTGTGCATGAGTTCATGCAACGCAGATGTAGGTCTGTCAGATAGAGTCTCGCCTAGCTTGAGTAGAGATGGCAATGTTCTGTAGCGACTAAATTCGCCTTGGGTGATGAATCTGACAAAGCGGGTAGACTGGCGCAGGTTTGTGAACTCGATATTGAGCATTACACCGAGTATTTCCTCATCTTGGTCTGGGTCGTAAGTGGCACGGATGATATGCTTTACCCCGAACTTTTTGAACAGAGCCCAGATAGCTTGCTCAGGGAAGTTGGGTACCTTGATCGATCGCCCTGAGAGACCGTTGTCTGGCACGCCAAGTTCTCTTGGATGGTCGTGGGTTATGGCGTTAGACGGAGTGAGGATTTGCTCGACCGTGACCTTGTGATGCAGTCCTCCGATATCGATGAAAGAGAGGCCATTCTTCTTGACCTCTTCAACATAGGCCTTCGCGGTCAGAGGTTTGCTAAATTCTACCATCGCTGCCATCTGGCCAGGAGAGGCTCGAGAGCCCGGTTGTTGGTAGAGGACGATACTGACAAGACCGCCCGAGCCCATGACAGCATCCGCGATCTGGATGATAGATGTGGAGCCAGGAAGGCCAGTCAATGTTACTCGGCGAGACGATGTGGCAGCATTGGACATTGGAAAAATCCAACCTTCGCTCTTGTGAGAACCGGAAGTGCAGGGGAACTCAAGTCCCACCCCCTGAGGGGGCTCCTCGACAGATTCATTCACCAGATGCTGGGATGACTCGACGAACTCCTAGTTCGACATGTTGCTCTCAGCAGGTGATGGCGGGCAACGTGGGAGCTCCTTCATGACAGGTGAACCCATTCGAGAAGAGATGGCGGATTTGAGTTCAAGGACCATGTATCGAGGAGGGACGATATCTCCACTTTCATCCTGTCAAGATGTTAGCAGAGTTAATCAGAAGAGGATGAAAGTAGCCACCTGCTTTCCACGGAGGGCGACGATTTGTTCACGAAGAACTGAGAGTCTAGCATTGTTGCGGTTGAATTCTCGAGAAAGCTGGGACATTTGGGCGGTCTCATGGGTGATGTCCCGACCTTTGTCAACGGCCTCAGCGATCTCCTCCTGAGATGTGAATTAGTATCAACATTCCAACCCTGTTTAGACTTGTAGCAAGTTGATTTCGCTTACTTTGAGATCTTCCATTCCGTGCTTCTGGACTTCGCACAGGCCTGTGAGGCGCTTCAACTCATCGGCGTTCTCCCTGAGGAAGATAATTTCATCCGAACTAAGGGCGGGCAGAGACTCTGGGGAACACATTGTTGTGCTGTTGTGGTGATAAAGTTAGATGTATGAAGTAGGTAGAGTAGGTAAATGGTTGAAGGTGAATGGAAGATGGTTTGCGATGATGATGTAGGAGGGAGGAAGAGGAAGTGGGAGGGAGGGAAGAGGAGAATAAATACTCAGGGATGTGGGGCCACGGAGACCCTCAAAAGCATAAGAGACGGAATCCTTTGCTCACTTTATGTAGGTGACCTAAGCCTTAGGACAATAGGTTCTTCTGTTACCCACCTTGGGGGGCTGGGAGCAAGGGGCAGCAACAGGCAAACGGTAGAAGAGACTTGTTGGAGTGAGGACGGACGAGGGGGATGTCGGAGATGGGCGTGACAGTGACTATAAAACAGTCCAAGACGCGTCTACCAGAACTCCTGGCCTATAGGAGATGGGTTTCAACAAGGCTGCGGAGACTAGCTTGCGGGTGACCAGCTGGCAGGCAGGTAGTAACGTTACCGTTGATGTCTCTTGGAGTATGGACCCAGGGAAAACCGTAGTTGCTCGCATAAACAGATTCTTTGTAGACTTGGGAACCAAAAGCTGATCGGTTTGATCAGGTAAGGAGAGGTATTCGGTGTGGGGAGATGCGATGAAGTGTTTAGAATATTTTCATCCAAGTAGCAAACTGTACTGGAGTCTCAGTATCCATTCATAGTTGTGATTGTTCTGATTTGGTATTCATGTTCCTTGAATTAAGATAGTGTACGCTGGACTCTTTAATTTCGCAAGTGACTATGCGTTCCCGTCCATGAAGATATTTGGGTCCACACTGGCAGCCGTGCAGCTATCACCAACGTGCAATTTTGTTGTTTTGATTCATGTAATTTTTCGACTCGTGTTGGAATTCGGTCCAGTCACTACTCAGTAACTCGAAAAACACAGACTATTACCACTCCTGGTTCTTGTGAGTTCCCTTCCGCTGAACTACCAACTTTGTACAAAGGGAGTTGCAGAAAAAGACGCCGGCGGTAGCAGAGATGTACATGACACCGCCAACTACCCCTGGCACGACAAGATGATCAGACTCGCAGAGGCATGCAACTACATGACCTCCCCTTACGGCCGAGAGCTCTGCTACTTGTGCGGTTGGATGTAGAGGTAATCCCTTTAGCTCACTCTGAAGCACATCCCGAGACCAAGCTGACCCCTTGCTGCGGTAACAGTATCACAGACTTCATCCGTGGTGTTTATCACACGTCGAGTACACCCCAAGTCGAAGACCCTACTATGCAGCGAACGTCCACGACGACCATCACATCGGCTTACTCTTGCGGCAGCACGAAAAGCTGCATCGTATACGGCGGTAGATCGATCGGCGGCACTCGAGACATCCGCTTTACCCATGATACCATCGCGGTGGTCGAGCAGGAGAGAAAGATCGTTGAAGCATAGGAAAGGGACAGGACTACCATCATCACCAGGATGGGCCATTCATAGGAACACTGACGATGAACAGATCTTCGCTCGAATGAATACCCATTGAACACAGCACACAACAAAGAGCGCCTTGGCTGTTGACCCTACTCCCGAACACCGCCGCTGGGGCTTACTCCTTGTTCGACAGTTGCACAGACTATTAGAAACGCCATACTACTTAGTAGAGACAATGAACATATCATTAAGCCCAAGCGCTTTCTGGGAAAAGCCATAAGCCTTCCTGTTAGGATCCTACTGATCAGATCTACACCTAGGCTCTTTCAGAAGACACGGGTATGCCACGAGAAACCATTGAAACACTTGCGTCGACAGAAACAACACTTCGCGGTAACTACCGCCACAGCGCTTAGAGATCGCCAAGCACATTGTGTAGAGTATCTGGGAGGTCATACCTTAGCAGAAGCAGAGAACATATCATCAAAGCGGGAATACTCATAGAGTAGAGTCAGATCCCTTTCTCACAATCTCCTACTGACCAGACCAGTATTCAGGCGCTTCAACATACATGGACATGCCACGAGCAACCCCTGAAAGACTTCCTTCAACAGAGACACTCCACGATAGCTACCGCAACACCGCATAGAGCGCCAGACGCATTGCGCAGACTATTTACAAAGCCATATTGCTGAGCAGACACAAAAGATACAATGTGTGAGTGCTAGCAGAGGTTGACTGAATGATAGCTGCCAATAGCCCCTCTCTTGATATCTCGCTGACCAGACCCACACTTAGATATAGCCAGAAGGCATAGAAACGATACGAGTAACCCCTGAAGCACTTACTTCGACTGACACAATACCCCGGGATAACTACCACCATAGGGGGTATAGAGCGCCAGGCGCATTTTGCAGAGATCCGGGAGGTCATACTACTTAGCAGACGCAGGGAATGTATTGTGGAGGTCCCAGCACTTGTTGGATAAGGTGTAGTTGCTAAGAGCCCCCTTTCTTGACAGCTCGCTAACCAGGTTTACACTTATGCACAACCAGACGACATAGAAATGGCGCGAGCAGCCCCTTAATTACTTGTTTCGACACACGACACTCCGCGGTGACTACCGGACCATATTCTAGAGCGCTTGAGCATTCCTTGCGCAGACTACGCCGGAAGTCAGACCATAGAACACGCCGCCGAGATCCCTAGACTTGTTAGTTAGAGCCTCAATTGCAGATGACCCTTCCACTTGGCTTCCTACTGGCCAGTTCCATACTTATACACAATCAGATGACATAGAAACGACACGATAATCCCTGAATCACTCACTCCGCAGTAGAAACGACACTTCGCGATAACTACCGCAGCACCGCCGATAGAACGCCCGAGCGCATTGAAGGATCGTTCGAAACCGCCGAGAGACTTATAGAGCTAAAGCGCGAGCGATTGGGGTTCTGTAAGACAAAGAAATCGTTGCCTGAGCTTGTAAGTCAGTAACAAAGAAACAATTGAAACTCGAAGCTAACAAGAGAACAGCAATCGAACATACCACTCGACGATAGAATTGCAGAACAAGCAATAAGAATTGGAAAACATTTCGAAAGGTTTAGAGAAGGAAAAGAATGTTGAGGAATTTGGTGGTTCAATGTCTACCTCAGGAAGGAAGGAGGTCGAGACGACACGTAAGACTACCGTTCCTTCCCTATTCGATCTACACTAACTTGACGTTGACAGCCCACCTTACTCCAGCCATTATGCTCGATAAAATGCTTCGCGCTCTGTATTATCTCTGAATACTTCGAATACCATGAATTTCCACTTGTCAATCGTCGATTCGCCTCTTCCCTATACTCAATACCTTCCCAAACCGCTCTTATACCGCCGACGGCAGCATGGAGCCTCACAGCCCCTCTTAAAGAATCAGACAAGCAGGAAGCGCCGTGGAAGAAAGGTAATTGTCAAAGAAGAATTGCTAGAAGAATTGCTAACTTGTCCGAGGACGCAAGTTCTACTATCGATGCGATGCAAATGTCAACTTGCCAATCAGATTACACGAGAGAACCCATCCGGGCTGAGTCAAACGGCCAGCTTCAGCACCCACAACCCCACTATCGCCATGGGTTACCCCTGCTGAGCCTGCCGGACATGGATCGACGATCATGATACAGGGATTAAGACACAAGATGTCATTCAAACAGACTCATGGGAGGGGCTTCAGAGGGTGGCATCGGTAGGCTTGATATCTTGGATGATAATTCTTGTCCAAGTTACAGTACGAATGCCAAACATCTTCCCCGTTGATAAAGGCTAACTGAAGGCTAAACAGGTAACTCTTAACCACGAGCTCCGACACGTTCCTTCCTCGCGAATCCCTCCAATCTTTACAAGTCGATTCAGAAAAGCCATGACTTCAAGCCCCATGCATCTTTCCAAGAATTGCTGCAACTTGCCATGTTGGTCGCACCATCCCAGTCGGCGAGTTCCCCAACTGCACTAACACCCACTATTCGAGGTGGAGATCTTACCTTTCTTGGGTTCAGCCACCAGGCATCCAAAGCTCCAGACTCAGCCTCATGCAGCAGTGATGCAACTCCGCCTTATAGGTTACGAGTAGTGTAAGCTCAGTTGTTGGTTAGCAGTTATGGAAGATCTGACTCACTGACCGACTTTACTTGCAGGACTTTATTCATCGATTGACTTAAAGTGTAACCAACATACTTTGACGCATGCGCACTATATAAGACCGTCCGATTCCCCAACTGCTTCGACTTTATTCTTCAGCAAGTATTTTACTTGTCACACCACCACCATGGCTTCCAACACAGAGTCAGACATCCCTTGGTTTCTCAAGTCGTCATGTCCGGTTCTCTTCCCGTTCGACGATGCTGTGAGAAAGCCTCAGGCCGAGTTCGAGGAGCATATTCGTCACGAGATTGCCCATCGCCACGATGAAGCCGCCGCAGTTGAAGCCAGCCCAGATAAGACTATGACTGATGCTGACCAGTCCGAGTCCTTCACTGTTGTTTCTACTTCAGCTGAGATCCGTCAAGGCTTAGATGCCATGGACGTTTCTGGGGATGCAGCACCAGACTCAAAGCCAACCGAAACCCAACCGGCTGAGACACATCCATTCATGGAAGGTCTGATTAACCACCAGAAAGATGAGCAGAAGGCGGAGCCATCAAGAGACCTCCAAGGCATGATGTTAACAGAAAACGGCGACTTGGCTTATCGAAACAGCGAGGACGCCCTGGTGGATCTCTTCCATGAACTCGAGGAAGTGGTATCTGGCCCGCGTCTTAATGAACTCCTCTTTGCAGCCTGGAGAGAGAACCCCGTTGCCACCCTTAGAATCATCTTCAACTCCCGCTCTATTCACCTGGGAAAGAGTTCACGAATCACCTTCTACCGCTGTGCTGGCTGGCTGGCACAGAATCATCCTTTGACCCTGGTGGCCAATTTGCGATGGTTGACCCGCCCAGTTATTGAGAAGAAGGTTAAGAAGGAAGAAGACGATATGGTTATTGTTGAAGACGAGAACCAGGACGAAGCGGCCAAATTTGATGTTAAGAATGGAGTTGCGCATGGGTACTGGAAGGATCTTCTCAACATCCTTGCCCTTGCGGTCAACGACAAGCTTACTGCTCTCGATAACCCTAGAGACATTCTCAACAGCGAGAACCCTGGTATCATCCGAGGAAAGTATATCAAGCGCGGCAGTCGAGGTAGCCGTGGAGGTCGAGGTCGAGGTGGACGGGGTCGTGGACGAGGCTCTGGAGTCTTGAGTGGACGCATCGAGTCAACTTCCGATATTGAAGAGAAGAAAGACAAGGTTCGTCGTGACCCCAAGGACGTCAAGAAGGAAACAAGGGCAAACCGGCACGAGACTGCGACAACCATCTTCAAGAACGACCCGGTCTACCGCGCACTGCATCTGAGCGTTGCCCGTCTATTCGCTGAGCAGCTGGAGAAGGATATCCAAGCGGTTCGTGGAGATGACAAGAAGGCCAAGCGTACCATTTCGCTATGTGGCAAATGGGCTCCTTCACACGACCACTTCCACGACAGACATACCTTTATCGTCAGCACCATTGCCGAAATCATGTATCCCAGGTCTTCAATCGACAACGAGAAGCTACAGCCTACCGACGACCACGAGACTTATCTGCGATTCGCTCGTGAAGAGTATCGCAAGGATGTATCTGCTCTTCGAAAGTACCTTGAAATCGTCGAACGTCCCATCACAGACAACAAGTTCGAGGACATCAAGTACGACCGAGTTCCATCTCTCGCCATGAACCAGTACAGCAAACTGTTTATTGAAAAGGACGCCGATCACTTCGACGAGTACCTTGACAAGGTTGCTGAAGGAAAGGCCAACATCTCTGGAGCTACTCTTCTGCCGTCTACCTTGATCCAGAAGGCACGTGGGGCCGCCTTTGGTGCCTCACGCCTGGAGCAGAAGATTGCTCAGATTGAAGGTAAAGTCCTTGATGGACAGTGGAACACGCTAGTCCAGCGTATCAAGGACTCTGGCACTATGAACTCGAGTATCGCTGTCTGTGACGTTTCCGGCAGCATGGGGTCTCCTGTGTTCAGGGATAAGACTACTCCCATGGACTCAGCCATAGGTCTGTCGCTTTTGGTCGCTGAGGTGGCTAAGCCTCCGTTTGCTGGCGCCTTCATCACGTTCAGCTCTGTCCCAGCGGTCGAAACCGTCGACTTATCCTCGACTTTGGAAGAGAAGATTGAGGCCATGAGTCGCTCTGACTGGGGTATGAGTACTGATTTCGTTGCTGTGTTTGAGAAGTTGATTCTACCAATGGCTATCAAGAACAACCTCAAGAACGAGGACATGATCAAACGTGTCTTTGTCTTCAGTGACATGCAGTTCAACAGCGCGATCCCGTCATATCCTCCAGGTTATTCTCCTCCCACGTGGTCTACTAATCCTTACGCCGCATTGGATGAGGATGAGCAGGAGCATGAGACTATAGACCGGCGCAGCTGGGGCACCTGGGGCACCTCCTATGAACGTATACAAAAGATGTATAAAGAAGCAGGTTACGACATGCCAGAGCTGGTGTTTTGGAATCTCGCTGGCGGAAGAGCAGGATACGGGCAGACCGGCGGAGATCCGATTGCTCCCAAGCCTGTAAAGGCTGATGAGATTGGAACAAGTCTTGTCAGTGGATACTCGCAGGGTCTTCTGAAGGTGTTTCTGGATGGAGGTGGATTCGAAGAGGAAGAGGAGGAGGAAGTGGTTATTGAGAAGGATGAGGAGGGCAATGTCACGCAAAAGACTAAGAAGGTTGCGATGACGCCTCTGAAGATTGTACAAAAGGCGATTAGCCATCTGGCGTATGAGATGTTGAAGGTTGTTGATTAGATGAGTTATGATAAATACCCGAAATAATGATTATATCTATACGATTGCTTCTCAGGTGTCAGATGAAATGTCCTCCAAGGCGTAGCCTAAGTGCTGGTCTAAACTGGCATAAGGTAACCAAATGATTTCGTCCCTTATGTTTAAGGCGATCAATCCTTCTGATGTCCTGACGCTGCTTTCAAGTGACCAAAACAGAAATTTCGTCTTCGAACCCAGCAGCATGTAATTCCTGAAGTGTCTCATTCCAAACCCGATCAACCAGAACATCCCCATGGGTATAGTACCAGCCCGCCAATCTACCAAAGGTTAGCATCCCGCCCACAGAGTTGAAGGAGTGTACTTACGGCGCAATCTCACAGCTCATCAAGAAACATCCATGACTCTCCCTCCCATGACCAAACACAGCATCCGTATACGTCGCGGCACCCTCCTCTACCCTCCTCCCCACCATCTTCAAAATCGTCCTAACGACCATCCCTCCCAAGCCTTTCGCGTTGTGGTGACCACCCAGATTCGTACCGCTCGTAAGACCCGGGTCAACCATATTGATCACCACATCATCTGCACATATCTTCTCACTCAATCGAACAACGAAGAGTTGATTAAGTAGCTTCGACACGCCGTATCGTTCGCTGGGACTGATGAAGTTGGCGGGGTCGTCGAAGGAGGGGAGGAGAGGGTTTTGTTTGTGGTTGGGAAAGGCGCAGAGGTGGGCGGTTAGGGAGTTGACGATGCTGATATGAGGATTTGAGGATTTGGTTTTGAGAATGGGGATGATGAGGAGGGTTAGAAGAGCTGTGCTAAAGTGATTTACCTGCACAGCAAGTTCATGACCCGTTCCCTTGACAGTCTCAAATTTGGATGGTGATAATCCAGCGTTGAGTATCACTAAATCCACCTTTTCCAACGTCCCACACTTTTTCGCAAATGCCCAAATAGAGTCATACTCACACATATCCAATTCCCAAACATCAATCTTCACCCCTTTTCCCTCCTGTTCTAGCTTCCTGGCTGCCTCTCTCCCCTTTTGCAAGTTCCGTACACCCATGATGAGGTGAGATAGACCAAGGGAGATGAGTTGGCGTGAAGCTTCGAAGCCGAGACCTGTGTTTGAGCCGGTGATGATTGCTGTTTTAGACTGGACTTGAGTGTATTTTGGAGGTGGGATTGTGGTGAGGAATTGGTTTTTGATAAAGGTTGGAAGCCAGAAGTTTGGAAGGGGAGGGAGGTACTTTGATGGAGGATGATCTGGGTTGTTGGAGGGCATTTTGATGATGTTTAGGAACTGAAAGGCTGTGAAGTATTGACAGGAGGACAGTAATACGAAATAGTTTGATGATGTTTCTGACTTTGACTGCAGAATTTAGGAGGTTTTATACTACAAATACTTCTCTAATACACCAAAGCCATCATCTGCCTGTCTGGAAGCCCTGGTGTTGGGCGTTTGAAGCAATCCCGAATAGGAAATTGCAAAAGTCTTGGCATTCTTACAACAGCGTCATGGCCAATCAGAAGCTCAATAACTGATGACAAGCAGATGGTGAATAATACATAGGACGACATAAGAAGTGTTCATGATGATCAGATGAGGACGGAGTTAGGAAATTGATGTTAATTAGATCCGAGTTGTGCTCTTTGGGTCGTTTGGTGGGTTTAGTGAGGACGGATTGGTGAAGCTAGAGCAAGAGAGCAGAATAACCGCCCAGTTGAGAGGTCATGATCCCTTCAACTTACACGAACTTACATGCACAGATCTGAAGTTTATGGATCAGTCTATGCAACTTCTTTGAGAAATGTACATGAATTCGACCTACTGGGCATGGGGTCACGACCGCCCAGTGCTCTGAACATCAATTGCGCCTTACTCCGCTTACAAGACGGCAACAAGACGCCAACAACCTTCTTATTCCCATCACCAACTTATATCCACAGTGGACCTTTTCATCTCCATCCCATGCCCATCTCCATCTCAATCTCATGAACAGACCACCTTCAATTCCTTATCACTTACACCAGCTTATCTCCCAGTGGATCTATCCTAACCGTACTTCGGCTCGGAATCTACATCTACCACCGATACAATTGATAGATAGCACTGACTCGCCTTCTTTTTACGCCCAGGATCCCCCATCATGACATTTACCCCTCGTGTCCCTTGCGCCCTACAATACCGACCACCCAATGAAACTCGTCAATGCCTTTGCCGCGATGTGGAGTGCCCCGCGATAGCTCTCATGATCAATCACCGGCAACGGAGGACATGAATGCTTTATATACCATCATGTTGTCTCTACTAATTGAAGCTGGAATTCATAGATATTATACCCTTCTTAGAATTTGATACCATTGACTGCTACAATGACCGTCGTCACTCTTCCCGAACCTTTTGCGAGCATTCCCCGAGAGAACTTCCTCTTCGGCGCTTCTCCCCTTCAACCACTCCCCAGAATATCCGCTGCTCTAGGCGGAAAGGTCAACGTCTACGCAAAGCGAGAAGACTGCAACTCCGGTCTCGCCTACGGCGGTAACAAAGTCCGAAAGCTAGAGTAAGTTCCTCCCTACCAACCAACAATATACCACATCAACTAACTGTTTAGGTATCTTGCAGCTGAAGCTCAAGCCCAAGGCGCTGATACCCTCGTCTCAATCGGCGGCGTCCAATCCAACCACACCCGCGCCGTCACAGCCGTCGCAACAAGCCTAGGCCTTAAAGCCGCTACCGTCCAAGAACACTGGGTGGACTGGGAAGACCCTGGTTATGAAAAGGTCGGCAACATTCAGCTCTCGAGACTCATGGGCGGTGATGTCAGACTGGATCCTTCGACGTTCGGCATCGAGCACAAGACTACCCTCGCCAAGCTCACCGATGAGTTGAAGAGCAGTGGCCGTAAACCATACTACATTCCTGCCGGTGCTTCAGACCATCCCCTCGGTGGTCTTGGTTTCGCACGATGGGCATTCGAAGTTGAAGCTCAAGAAAAAGAACTCGGTATTTTCTTCGATACAATTATTGTATGCGCTGTTACAGGATCTACTTTCGCAGGTATGATCGCCGGCTTCAAACTCGCCCAAAAGAACGGTTCTCCCGCGCGTAAAATCATCGGCATCGACGCCTCAGGAAAAGTCCAACAAACATTCGACCAAGTCCTACGCATCGCCAAATCCACAGCGTCAAAGATCGGTCTCAGCGAGGACGACATCACGGCCGACGATGTCATCCTCAACCCTGACTACAATGCCAAGATCTATGGAATTCCTGACGAGACGACGCTCGAGGCGATGAGATTTGGAGCTGCGACGGAGGCGTTTATCACGGATCCTGTGTACGAGGGTAAGAGTTTGGCGGGCATGATGGATTTGATCAAGACGGGCAAGATCAGTGGTGGGAATGTGCTTTATGCGCACTTGGGTGGACAGTTGGCTTTGAATGCTTATTCCAGTCTTTAGAGTAGAGGATATTAAATAGAAGTGCATATATCCGTTGTCGATCATTGGTTGCTAGGTCGTCAGCATTCCTCGTCCATGGCTGAATGTCTAACCAGACTGTACCTCTCCAACCGCCGTCACCTAACCATCAGCGATAAAATGAGTGCCTCTCAAGATACGAAATATGAAATTCTCTCTACAATAACAGAATTCTTCAATCTCTCCACCAAACATCCTCTGCCCAGCAATGCAAGCGACCATATCATCGAAGCATCCTACGTCATCCAATCCTCCCCGAATACCCTAGAGCAGACAACTCTCGGAGAGCTATTCCTCGGCGAAGAGAAGCTCACGCAACAAATCGAATGGGCGATAGATGAACCCCAAGAAACATTTATCTATGAGAAGCTAGCTGCTGTGTGGACGGGCTGGTCTATTCGTGCAGACGATGGTTCGCTTATAAGCCATAAAAAAGGCCTCATCGGATTAGCATACGTTGAAGGGAAGTGGAAGATCTCAGGGTTAGCATCAACACAGCGTTCCCACTCAACACCAGACAACGACAACGATCTCGAACAAGAAATCATGTCCCCCATAAATGCGCTTCTAGCCGACTTCTCGTCACCAGACTGGTCCGTCCTAAAACAGTGGTTCATTCCCAACGCAGGCGTGACACTCTACCGTCCCCCCAATGCACCAGCGCCCATGACGATGGAACAGTCCATAACTCGGTTACAGAACATGATCAAGAGCGGGATAAGTATCCAGGAGAAGCTTCATGATGTGCAGGTGAGGAAACATGGGGATTTGGCGCTTGTGTGGGCGCCTTTTGTGGTGGAGATTGATGGACGGGTTGCGCATGAGGGGGTTAATGCTTTTACGCTTTTGAGGAGGGAGGAGAGGTGGTGTTTTGGGGGTTGCCAGGACTATGGGGCTCCTTCGAGTTGATGCGGGAGTGATTTTGTTGTGCTGGATAGGCGGAGGAGTATTATCTGTGTTATCTTGACCAAGATCAGCTCAATTGATGTTATTATTTCTATTCGATCTGACAGAAGCCGTGGAAGAACAGACATGTAGAGGAATTGAGCATTCTGCTTCTAGGCAGGTAAAAAGCTTGGGGGTTCTTGCATTCGTACCTGCCTTCCCGTTCGTGAATCACGATCATCAAGTGCCGGCAATTTCGTCGCTCCTTCCTCATAAGCTACTCCAACTCCCGCCTTCCTCAGGCACACAACTTCAACCTCACATCCACTTCACATCACGAAAGCCACCTAAAAACAACCGGTCAAGCCTATTGAAAGATGGTTTCATGCGGGGTCTGCTAGAAGGAGTTCCCTGCTGGATGGTATGCTCTCGAGCAACATCTTAATGCGACTGGGCACTGGTACGATAACCAGTACAATTCAACAGTAACAACAACCTATTGCGACTGGGAATGCGGCATTTGTTGCACTGGGTTTCGTCGTCGTAGAGACTGCGAGAACCATGAGATCAACGAGTGCTTCTACTGCGGTGATTGCGATCGCCAGTTCAACAGTTGGAATGCTATTCAGCAGGTACGTTGTTCAACCGCTTCAGCTTACGTCGCTAACCTTGCAAGCATCTGAACTCAAGCCGGCACGGAGGATCAAACCAAGTCACCCAGTATCACGGAGGTGCCGTTTTTCATTTTCATTTTCAGCAGAACGGAGTCAAATGCCCTTTCTGTTGTGCCAATTACAACGCCGCAAGCGGTGTCGCACATCATCTCGAACGCGGATGTTGTCCAAACGCGCCCTTGGACAGAGACACCTTGTACCAAGAGGTTAAGAAGCGCGATCCCGACGGTCTGATCACGAACCAGTTTCTTAAATGGGAACCCACCGTCCACTACCAGGCGACAGAACTCGCATTCAACAGTTACTACGGTGAATACGAGTGCTACATATGCCATGACTTGTTTCCATACCTGTCCAGTCTGAACCAACATCTCGACTCGCCTCGACATCAGCGCGATCTTTACCACTGCCCAAACAGGTCTTGCCTTAGGGAGTTTACTACACTTGCCGGACTCATCAATCACTTGGAGAGCGAGTCGTGCCGCTTCATGCGTTTCCAGGCTGTTCAGAATGGGATCAGAGGGCTTTTCTCGTCGCAACGCAACGTCTCCTTCCGGTGAAGAGCGAGATCACTTATGTCGGATAACAAGGGTTATTATTGGTTCTCGATTATATGTTGCCGGAATCGATGAAAGGCTTTTGTTATGGTCTTGACAAAGGAGTCATAATGGTCGGAGGACAAAACTGTGTGTTTGAGATCAGGTTGGTTGTTCGGCATCGATACGTCAATAGAGGACATTTCTTATGAAGGTTGTTAGGACCATGTATACTATCTCAGAAGGACAACCAATCGCAGACATACTAAAGCATGTATATGACACGCCCATGGCTTCTGTCAGATCGAATAGAAACAATCACACCAATTGAATCCATATCCGAGACAACGTCGCTCTTGGCAATCAAACCGATCATTCTGCCCGTGTCTCACTCCCTATTCCCTATTCACGCCACCCGATTTTGACAAGCGATCACAAAAGCAAAATCACCTCACAAACCAACTGAGGCTGACCAGTTTATCAACTAACCGTTATTGGGCGATAGCGCTTTGACTTTGCTCTGCAACCACCTGACTCGTTCGGATTACAGAACATGTCTGCTTGTTATAAGTGAATCCACAGGCATATAATAAAAGTTGCAACTAGTCATTTGAACTGGTGTTTTGAACTCAGCCTCCAAGTTTGAGGCGACTTTTGTGGTCCCTCTTCCTAACGAACCAACAGTATTGTAGGTGTTTGACGTGCATTTGCTCTCAGACGTTTTATAACTGATTGATCACTTTTTACACGGGCTTAGGATGTTTTTCTGCTCTATTGCCGTGGTCTCAGATACTGTTTTAGCTGTTTTTAGTTACTTAAAGAAGATCACCGTATGTTGTTGCGCACGGTAAACGGACTCATGACTGTGTATTCCGGTTGAAGAAAAAGCTCTTCGTAGAGGACTCGGGGAATGACCCGAGACACGCCAGAGCCAGAGCTAGACGCCGTCCCGCGGGTTAGTGCCCGCGAGGCTCAAGCTCGTTGTGCAAAAACTTGACTATAGGAATAGTCAACCGCGTGTTGACATTTGGCCTAGAAAATCACTGACTACTGAGGCTGAAGACGTTTAATTACATGAAAAAGTGGCTTTGTTTAGTGTGTTCTATCGTGTATTGTATATGTATATATCTATGCTATTCTGGATTAAGCGTACTTGTTAATCATCTTAAGAATAGCCTCGTTAATCTCCTTGGGGTTGGTAGCACTCAAGTAATGACCACCGCCCTCAACAAAGTCAAGCGTGGCTTCAGGGCTGGAAGTAAACAGCTTGATATGCTCAGCTGGAACAGTCGTTCCAAAGACCGGATCCGCAGTACCCTAAAATTGAAACGATGGTTAGCTTCTTATCTAGTGTAGCTTTGTGGAGGCTCAACTCACCTGGAGCCAGTAAACAGGACACTTGACGTCTCGGAGGCGGAGCAAAAGACCGTCCCGTTCGAAAAGGTTAACTACAGCGATGCGGAGCTTCTTGCGGCCCTCGTCGCCGCTGTATACCTGCTTGAGCGTCTCGTCCCAGAAGGAGAGGAGCTCGGGGGATGGGTCACTGCCGAAGCCTACGGATGATACTAGACCGCGCCAGACTTCGGGGACGACAAAGTCGGGTGTGGGAGTTGGACTGCTCCAGCTTTCGTAGAAGGGACCGAGTTGGGTCTTTGGGTCCCAGCATCCTTTCTCGCGAGAGACTGAGGACTCGTAGTCCATGGAAGTACCGAGTGGCAGTACGCCGAGGATCTGATGTTGTCAGCCAAGGGTCTTGTTTCGTCTAACTATATTGGGTATGTGAAATGGCCAGAGCTAGTTTAGTTTAGTTCTGTACCGTTTCTACCATATCTCCAAGCGAACAGGAACAGGAACAGGAACTCTACCTTTTCAGGGGCAAGAAGAGCCATGCGAACAACGATCCAGCCACCAGCACTGGTACCCAGAGCAAAAGCCTTGTCAACGCCAAGAGCCTCCATGACCTGAAGGTTCATGATAGCGGAATCCCAGTAAGTAAAATGCTCTGACTTGACGCTTGTGGCGCCGTGGCCGAGAGGCTCGATGGCGAGAAGGTTGACGGCATCTGTGAGTTCTTTTGTGTCGAACTGAGGGTTGAAGAGGGATGAGGTGGTGCACATGGAGTTGACGAGGACGAGGGTGGGCTTTGAGGCGTCGATTCCTGTGCCTGAGACACGATAGCCAGCATCGATGCCTCCAAGGTGGGGAACGCGGATAGTAGTTTTGGCAGCCATGGTTGAGAGTGAAGATCTTTCTTTCAGTGATAAAAAGAAAAGAAAGAGATACAAGGGACTAAAGGTCTTGGGATGCAAGAAGCTAGAATACTTCAAGACATGAGGTGACCTTTTTTGTACTAGAACCTAGACGACGATCAAAGGGGCACGGTGATGATCCAGTGGGACCTGGGATCCGCATGGGGATACTTCTCCGGTCTTTTGAAGCTTTCATGACGGCGCTATTCCGCTGCTGAAACTGGAACTGGACTGGACTGGACGGGCGCTTTACTAAGGTAAGGCTGTATTGCGAACAGACTGGACATTACTCCAACGGGCCGGACCGTTGAGAAAAGAGGTTGTTTGTAATAAGGGTCTATGTTTTTGTTTATACTATTGTATGTGTTTTTTTTTTTTTTTTTTT